>NC_050573.1:90267012-90567012 GCF_011100635.1 Trichosurus vulpecula | reverse complement strand
TGTTTTAGTGGCTGTATCATAATTCTCCACGATAGCATGGGCAAGCCTTCCAACCTGATGTCAGTGTAGAGCTGAAGCCCACAAGACTGTGAAATAACTTACCAATTCTGGTACATCTTTTCCATGTTATTTTCAGGATGACTATTGAGAGGCAGGTAGGTGGCTAAGTGAATAGAGCGCTGGGCCTGGAGAGGGGAAGGCCAGAGTTTAAGTCCAGTCTTAAACACTTGCTAGCCGTGTGACCCTGGGCAGGTCATTTAACTTTTCTGTGTCTCTGTTTGCGCCTTTGCAAAATGGGCATGATAATAATAATGGCACCTGCCATTCAGGTAAGGATCAAATGAGATAATTCTGTAAAGCATTTGGTAAACCTTTAAAGAGCTATACAGAGGCTAGCTATTTTTTTACTTCATTATTATTGAGGTTTTTCATATATATATATATATACATATATATATATATATGTATGTATGTATGTATTTATACACACACATATGTTTATTTAGTACCTAGGTGGCATAGTGGCTAGAGTGCCAGGCACAGAGTCAGGAAGACTCATCTTCCTGAATTCAAATGTGGCCTCAGACACTTGCTAACTGTGTGACCCTGGGCAAGTCCTTTAACCCTGTTTATTGTAAACATCTGTAAAATGAGCTGGAGAAGGAAATGGCAAATCATTGCAATATCTTTGCCAAGAAAACTCCAAATGAAGTCACAAAGAGTTGGGCACAACTGAAATAACTGAATAACAAAAAGTACTCTTATAATATAAGGTCACATGACTGATGAGTGGTGGAGGTGGGACAACAAGCCAGAATTTTAAATCCTAGGTCCAGTGCTTTTTTTTTTTTAATCCTATAAAGAGGTAAAGGGTGTCTCATGAAGTCATGATTTCTGGTTAACAAGGGTCAGGATGGATTTGAGGCACGTTGTTGTTATTCAGTTGTGTCTGACTCTTCACGACCCCATTTGGGGTTTTCTTGGCAAAGATACTGGAGCAGTTTACTACTTCCTCCACCAGCTCATTTTATAGATGAGGAGCTTGGTCAGTGTCTAAGGCCAGATTTGAACTCAGGACGATGAGACTTCTGATTCCAGGCTCTCCACTCTATCCGCTGTGCCACCTAGCTGCCCTGCAACTTGTGGCATATACTTCACTTAACGAATACTCATTAAATTAATTGAATATGTCTGTTTGATTAGTAGTCTCATTATTACATACAGAGGTAACACATTATTACCTTTTGAAGTAGAGACTGTATTATGTACAGTCTCATTATTACATATAGAGGTAACACATCATTATCTTTTGAAATAGAGACAAACGAACTCATTTTGATTTTTAAGGTAATTCTTCCCATTTCTTTCTAAATCCATTAATGCAGGAATTCTTAACCTTAACCCTTTGTCAGTCTGTTAAAACCTATGCATCTCTTTTCAGAATAAGTTGTCATTATATAAAATAAAATATGTAGGGCTACAAAGGAGTCCAATTAGCATTGAGAATCAACTAGTAAAAGGATTGGCCAATTAAGACCAAGTAGCATACATTTGTAATGGACCTAGTTAGCAGGGTTGAGTGGCTTCCTCCAGCACCTTCAGAAGCATGTGAGTGTGAACAGAGAAGATAGGGTAGCTTAGGGCTGGGAATTTAGCAAGGCCTGAGCGGTGATAGGAGAAGGGGAGAAGGGAATCAGAGATGGAGGAGAGTGTCAAGATTGGGGAGGGGAGGGGAGGAAAGTGAATCTAGAACAAGGATGATAAACTGGTACAAGACTGAGCAGTGGAGGGATTGGAGGTTGCATTGAGGATAAAGAATACATACTGGCTGTGTGACCCTGGGCAAGTCACTTAACCTTGTTTGCCTCAGTTTCCTCATCTGTAAAATGAGCTGGAGAAGGAAATGGCAAACCACTCCAGTATCTTTGCCAAGAAAACTTTGTGGGGTCACAGAGAATTGGACATGACTGAAAAATTACTAAACAACAGTGTATTAGAATGTGAGCCTCCCATTGGCCGAGAGTGTACGCAGAAACATTTGGACTGAGCACTAGGGCCAGACCTTGTACGTAAAGTGTTCGGAAGAAGGATGAATGAAGAGCTAAAGAGGTACAGGGAGGCTGTGAATGTTCTCTTCCTATGGAAACCAGAAGTTTGTCCTGGTAAGCCATTTTACTCTTTGGTTCTCTTAGAAACCCAAAGGTTTCAGCACATTTAATCTCTGAACCCTCAGGAAGCAGACCCAAGGCTGGTTGGACTCTAATAATTGTTTACAAAATAAAGCGTTTTGTTTGGTTCAAAAAAAAAAAAAAAAAGAATGTGAGCTCCTTGAGAGGATCAGGATTGAGACATAGAGAGTGATGAGAGGATAGGATATGGCCAGAAGAATTCCAGAGTTATTGATCAAGAAAGTGGAACATTTGCATGTGATGATGAGTTGGGGGTATAGCGTCCAGGTCAGTAGTGCCGATTTACTCTCTCCTGGTTAAACTGCATCTAGAGTACTGTGGTAACTTCTAAGAACCTCGCTTTAGGGGGTAGATATTGACAAACTGGAATGTTGAATGGAGAACAGAATAGTAAGAATGGGAAACTGTCATATAAAGAGTTTTTGAGATTAGCAATTCTAATGTTTCAGCAGACAACCCCACCACCTTTTCTGCCATCTCCCCTCAGACCCAGTGTAATAGTAATTAAGGTGGGACTTTTTGCTGTTCTTCTCTTAAGTGCCTTTAATGATTCTGGCCTTTTTTTTGAATCGCTGGGAAACCTTTTGCTGTCTTTGTCTTGGAGTATTTCTCAGCTATTTCTCAGCATTAAGACAATCGGGAGTCATTGACTTGTATATGATGTGATACTGGGGATGGGGAACTTCTACACACCCAGCCTGGGTGAGGTCAGAGCCCTCAGGGCTCTGAACAGGATATGATTGAGGAGAGCTTGGAGTTTGACTTTTGGGACACACTGATGGAAGGAGTGTTGAGACTCTGGGCAAGCTGCAAACTGCCCCCCAGCTTTGCAACCCAGATATTGGTGTTTCTCTGGTAACTATGCATTGTGATTTAAATCAGACAAAGTCTGTCTGCTTGTAAATGTTTGCAATTTCTGTTTGTATTTGCCTCAAAGTTCAGGGGGCTAATCTTTTCCCCCTGAACTGTGAATATTTGAATGTTTGATTAAACTGAGATTATTAACCCCTTAAAGTTACTTTCCTTAGTAAAGCAGATCAAAGAACCTGTGTTGGCAGCTTTCTGTGTGCTGGTTGTTGGTGGGTCTTATACCCCTTCAGCAGCTGCTAGTAGATTGTTGCTACACCCTGATGGAGACAGTCCAGGACCTTTGAACCCAAGAGCCTTGAGAATAGCAGTATTTCCAGCCCACTGCCCTCAGCCGTCATCCTGGAAAACAACCAGACGTGGTGCCAGCAGCCTGGCAACTGCTCCTACAGGCGCTATAGCTACAGTTACTGAAGACCCAGAAAAGAAAATTCGGGCCACCAAAGTTCGTGGTGCTATCAAAAGGCTCTCCATCAGAAATTGATATCATTTTATCCTTGGAAATGTCATTAAAGAAAAGCCATGATCATCTGTTTTACTGCTGTACCCCAAGGACCATGAGACTTTTCCATATGACTTACAGCTGAATCCTTCCATATTTATCTCTCCTCTGTTACAATGTGGAGACAGCTAGATGGTGCAGTGGATGGAGTGCCTGGGGTGGAATCAGGAAGACCGGAGTGCAAATCTGGCCTGAGATACTTACTAGATGTGTGACTGTGAGCAAGTCACTTCAGCCTGTTTGCCTCAGTTTCCTCATCTGCAAAATGAACTAGAGAAGGAAATGGCAAACCACTCCAGTATCTTTGCCAAGAAAACCCCAAATGGGGCCATGAAGAGTTGGACACAACTGAAAAGTTTCTGAGCAGCAGCAACAACAACCTATTAGAATGTGAGCTCCTTGAGAACAGGAACAATCTCTTACTTTGCCATCTGTATCCCTGTTGCTTAGCACCGTGATCTGTGTAAAGTATTTTATAAATGTTTTGTTCATCACTTAGCCTGGCGAAGGGAAAACTTGGGCTTAAGATAGCTGTCTTTCATTTGCTGACTGTCTTTTGGAAGAGGGATTAGATTTGTACTTCTTAGCTCCAGAGGGGAGAACTAGGAATAATAATGGCTGACATTTATATAGTGCTTAATGGTTTGCAAAGTGTTTTGCATATAGTCTTATTTGTTCCTCACGACCATCCTGTGATAGGATTTATTTATTATTATTTATTTATTGTTTATTATTATCTCCCTTTTACAGATGAGGAGACTGAGGCTGAGAAAAGTTAAAAGAATTGCCCGGTTTCTGAGACAGGATTTCAATTCAAGTCTTCCTGAGTCTAAGTCTAGCATTTTATCTGCTGTGCTACTTAGATGCCTGGAATGATAGAAATGTAATCTGTATTACATGATAGCACATGTATAAACTATAGCAAACTGCCTACCATTTTCAGAAGAGGGGAGGCAGGGAGAAAAATTTGAAACTCAAAATCTTGTAAAAATGAATGCTAAAAATGTTCTTGACATGTAACTGGGGAAGGGGCGGAGCCAAGATGGCAGCTTGAAAACAAGACATGTAACTAGGAAAAAAATAAAATACTATTTAAAAAAAGACACGTAAGCTGTGTCCTGAATAGTAGAAGTTTCAGAGCCCCAGCTTTCGAATAGATGAGATGAAATTCCTGGACAGTGTTGAGTTCTTGGTGAGTTCTGGGATCCAGCCTTGTGCATAAATTTGTGAGAATTTCCTAGGCAGTGTCAAATTCTTGGAAAATTCAGGCATACCACTTTCTGAGAGGAGAAGGGGAAGTTCCTAGGCAGCACTAGCCTTTTGGGGAGAAGATAACTGTACATGTAACCCTGAAAGTGGAAGAAGAGCAAAGGACTGAACCATGATACAAGAGAACAAAAGACCAGTATTTTTTTGTCATTGTTCAGTCATTCAGTTGTGTTCGACTCTGTGACCCCCAGAGCTTGCTAGGCCTTCTGTCCTCCATTATCTCTCAAAGTCTGTCCAAGCACATGTTCGATGTTTCCATGACATTTAAATAAGTGACAATATACAGCTTTGTTGAACTCCTTTTCCAATCTTAAAACATGTTCCATGTTGTTCCATCCAAGTAAGATGATCTGGTACTCCCATCTCTTTGAGGATTTACCACATTTTGTTGTCATCCACACAGTCAAAGGCTTTAGTGTAGTCAATGAAGCAATTTTTTTTTTCTCCTGGAACTCCCTTGCTTTCCCTATAGTCCAGCGAATGTTGGCAATTTGGTCCCTAGTTCCTTTGCCTCTTCAAAAACCAGCCTGCTCTTCAGTAATTCTTGGTTCACATATTGATGAAGCCTAGCTTGTAGAATCTTAAGTATAACTTTGCTGGTATGTGAAATCAGCTCAATTGCTATCTAATTTGAACATTCCTTGGCATTGCCCTTCTTTAGGACTGGGACATAAACCGATCTTTCCCAACTCAGTAGCCACTGTTGAATTTTCCAAATTTGTTGGCATAACGAGTGCAGTGCTTTAACAGCATCATCTTTTAGGATTTTAAATAACTCAGCTGAAATTCCATTACCTCCACTAGCTTTGTTGTTAGCAGTGCTTCCTAAGGCCCTTTGATTTTATTCTAGGGTATCTGGCTCTAAATCAGTAACCACACCATCATGGTTAGATGTTAAGATCTTTCTTGTATAGTTCTTCTGTATATTCTTGCCACTTCTTAATCTCTTCATCTTCTGTTAAATCCCCTACCATTTTTAGCTTTTATCATGCCCATTTTTCCATGTAACATTCCCTTGATATCTCTCATTTTCTTAAAGAGAGCTCTTTCTTGTCTTTCTCATTTCATTGTTTTATTTCTTTGCATGGCTCTTTTAAAAAAACTTTCTTATCTCTCCTTGTTATTCTCTAGAATTCTGCACTGAGTTGCGTGTATCTTTCCCTTTCCCTTTCCTTCTTTCCTTAGCTATTTGTAAAGCCTCACCAGACAGCCATTTTACTTTCTTGCTGTTCTTTTTCTTTGGAATGTTTTTTGTTGCTGCCTCCTGTACAGTGTTGCAAACTTCTGTCCCTAGTTCTTCAGACGTGCTACCAGATCTGATCTCTTAAGTCTAACCATCACCTCCACTTCATATTCATATGGGATATTATTAGGTCAAAAGTATATGATCTAATGATTTCCCTTTCTTTGATTTAAGTCTAAATTTTGCAATAAGAAGCTCATGATCTGGGCTACAATCAGCTCCAGATATTTTTTTAACTGACTATATTGAGCATTTCCTCCTTTGGCTGCAAAGTATATAATCAATATGGTTTCGATATTGATCATCTGGTGATATCCATGTATAGAGTTGCCCTTTGAACTGTTGAAAAAGAGTATTGCTATAACCAACAAGTTATCTTGACAAAACCAATAGTCTCTGCCCTGCTTTGTTTTATACTCCAAGGCCAAACTTGCCTGTTATTCCAATTATCTTTTGATTTCCTACTTTAGTATTCCAGTCTCCTATGATGAATGTGACATCTTTTTTTGGTGTTATTTCTAGAATATGTTGTAGGTCTTCATACAACTGATCAACTTTGGCTTATTCAGCATCAGTGGTTGGAGCATAGGCTTGTATTGCTGTGATGTGGAACAATTTGAACAAGTACCATTCTTTCATTTTTGAGATTACACACCAATACTGCTTTTCTCATCCTTTTTATTGATGGTAAGGGCCATTTCTTCCAGGGTATTCTTGCCCACCGTAGTATATGTAGTGTCACCTGAATTAAATTCACCCATTCCTGTCCATTTACGTTCACTGACCCCCAAGATGTCAATGTTTCCTGCTTGACCACATCCACCTTACTTTGACTTATAGATCAAGTTCCTATGCAATTTTGATCTTTACAGCATTGGTCTTTCCTTTCATCACCAGACACATCTGCAGCTGAGCTTCCTTTCAGCGGTGGCCTAGACACTTCATTAGTACTGGACCTGTTGTCCTCCGCTCTTCTCCAGTAGTTTGCTGGACACTTTCCAACCTGAGGGGCTCGTCTTCTGGTGTCTTTTCTTTTATCATTTTAATACTGTCCGTGGGGTTTTCTTGGCAAAGTTACTGGAATAGTATGCCATTTCTTTCTCCAGTGGATCACCTTTTGTCAGAATCCTCTACTATTACCTGTCCATTTTGGGTAACCCTGCATGGCGTAGCTCATCGTTTCGTTAAGTTACTCAAGCCCCTCCACCACAACAAGACAGTGATACAGGAGGGAACCAGTACTTTACCCTACGCTATTTATTACTGTGAATTATTGAGACAATACAGTGGCAGTAGGAAGAAGGTTTTCTCAGTAGCAACCCACCTACCCGATTTTAATTTCTGGAGAGTCCTAGCCTTTGGTAGCACCATAACACTAGAGGCCTATATGGATACCTAGGGTGACAAAGGGCCTCACTGGAATGACATTAGATTGTAATCTCCTTGGGAAGCGGGGACCATCTTTTGCTTCTTTTGTATCCCCAGTGTTTAGCACAGTGTCTGGTGGGTAGTAGGTATTTAATAAACATTTGTTGATTTATTGATGCCAGGAGGATTCCTTTTTGGCAAACCTGAAGTCATTTCCCTCACAAAGAAAATCTAAATCACAAGGTGATACTGAGTCTGGAGAACTATAGAGATCCCTAGGGGAAAATTGGGACTCAGTGGAGAAACAGGAGAATTGGATTGATAATTTATTGACCCTTGTGAGACTTTTAGATATTGCCTACATTTTCTTTGAGATAATAGAAAAGCTGTCCTGTGCCTGATATGCAGTGTTACCTTGAATGTTTGCATAAGAGAAACAATGGGTAAAAGTTACAGAGGAGCAGATTTAAACTTGATTTACAGAAAAAAATTTCCTAATAATTGAGGTCATGGGATCAGAAAATTCAAGTTGGAAGAGACTTCCTTCATTTTCTAGATGAAGAAATAAATTGAGATACAGAGAAATTAAGTGACTTGCCTAAAGATCACATAAGTAGTAAATAGCAGAGTTGAGATTTGAACTCAGAACCTAGACTTCAGCTTGATCATTCTTTCCTCTGTACCTAGAATTGTTCAATAGTGGATGGATTTTCAAGCAAATGCTGAATGACCAACCAACCCACTGATTGTTGTTGTTTTAGAGGGGATTTTTCTTTCATGTACAGGTTGGAATTGCTGGCTTACAAGGTTCCTTACAACTCTTGAATTATGATTCCATTAATCTTTAATTCTACAAATAAATTCAATGAGTATTTATAGAGTTCATGCAGTATGCAAGGCAGTTCTTAATGCACAGAACTGATCTTGTCACTTTGCTACTCAGAAGTTCTCAACAGTTCCTATTTATGTATTTGTGTAATTTGTATATAATTTGTGTTTTACACATTTATGTTAGTATGTTTGTAAACCTTCATGATTTACAAATCATAGTCCTCCATGAGTTAGGTAATGCAGGTGTTATGCTTGAACAGTTGCTTTTGATTTTGTGTTTGATTTTGATTTTTGATTGTAATTGGTTTTGTTGGTGACAGTATTAGAGCCACTAGGCAAATTATAACCCCTTTATGACTTAAGTGAATAGCCTCTAAGAGTGCCTTCTGTTGAAGAATTCATTACTTTGCAGCCAATCAGGTGGCAATCCTTTGTGAATTCAAACTGGTCCTTGGAACACACACACATGTCACTTAATCTGGGCTTGAAACCTTTCTGACTTGATAAGAACTGCTAGAATTCATGTTTTTCTGGCATAACCTTTGAGGATTTGGGGCTACCACCCTGCCATCATAAGGCATTAGCATAGTAGTGTCTTCCCACTCCCATATTACCTATGAGGAAACTGAGACCAAGAAAGATGTAATGCTTTTGTCCAAGGTCACATAGTAAGTTGCAGGAAGAAAGCTTGAACTGATGCCTATTTATTTTTCTGACTTCATGCTGCTTCCTAAGATCTAAATTCCTTAGCTTGGCTTAGGTCTTAGGTGTACATATGTGGAGACGGGTTTGGGGCAGGGAAGAATAGAGATGGAACCTGTGATTTCATTGATATTGATAACTATGGGGATGGAACTGATTCTACCAATGCAAGTTCACACTTTTTCTGCAACTTACAGTCTGTAATGACAAGCAGGGTGGGACTTTTTGTTGTCTTTTATTTTGGAGTGCTTCTCAGCACTTAAGGCAATCAAGTGCTTTTGAGTCAATTTTGAGTTCTAAATTCTCTCCCTCCAGCTCATCCCCTATTCATTGAGAAGGCAAGTAATATTATTATCAATTGTACATGTGAACTCATTAAAACATATTTCAGGAGTTTTTAAAAATTGAATCTGATATGACCCTGGGCAAGTCACTTAATCCTAATTGCCTCCCCCCTCCCCCCAAAATACTAAAGGTTAATCTGCATTATTAACATTTTCTCCATCACTTTATGAAGTCTAGATAATCAAAAAAACAATAAATCCGGTCCTGATTTGTAGTTTGTTGATTTCTAAACTGTAAATGCTTGCCCTAAAATTGGCACTTGAGAGTCAGTACAGTCTGGCTCCAGCACACTTCTGGTCATATCTATTGATATTTATTGTATTAGACATTAAAACTGATATTTTTAAAACTGTATATTAACTAAAAATTACACTAAGTCCATTTCATGTTAACATAGGTAACATATTTTATGAAAAAATTTTATTGTTCAAAACAAAAAAGTTAGTAAGAAAAATGGCATTTAAAAAGCATTTTTGCAAATCTCTTTAAAGTCTGCCTTAATAAAATTGAACTGGATTTTTGTATCTGTTTCTGCATTCAGTTTATTGCAATATATTGTTTTGATTGAAGTTTATGAAGAAAATTGACTTCACATAGGTTTATAAGTTGAAAAAGGAAAGAATATTTTAATAGGCAAATAACATCTTAGTATTATTATGAAAATAGTTTTGAATTGAAGGACACCTTGAAGTGATTTTGGGCAACTCTAGGAGTCCCTGAGAGAACTGCTTATCTGGAGCTTTGAGAGGTAAAGGATTTTCCCAGGGTCACACAACCACCATGTGTCCAAAGCATAACTTGAACCAGCCTTATCTCATACTGCTGGCCTTCATGTGCTCCCCACCACTGCCAGACATGGGGATATTCTGTCCTTGCCCACTACTTTGGACCTGGTCCTCTGGAATCCTCATTGATCACTGACTGCATTGATAAGAGTTCTGAAGTCTTTTAGGGTTGTCCTTCTTTACAATGTTGTTATTCCTGCCTATCCATTATAAAGAGCTCACCCCCTTTGTATTTCTATTTCAAATTTCAATTAATGTTGAGAGCTTCTTTTGTGATATAAAAATTCATATAGAAATGTACAGTTATAACTTTGAGAAATTAGGCCAGGCTTTCTGATGAATGCTGATGAATACTGTTGAATTTCAGCCAACAGTTAAAATGGATTGCTTCCAAGAATGTTGTATTGATGACCTTTCTTGGTTTCGGCCAACAATTAAAATGGATTGCTTCCAAGAATGATGTATTGATGACCTTTCTTAGTGACAAAAAAAAAATGACTTCCTCTAGTTGATCATTTCTTTCTAGAGGTAAAGGTATGAACTTTGACATGTCTAAATATTTCTTTTAGAAGTAGAAAAGATTTCTTGACTAAATTTAAAGAGTAGCACATAAAAATAACCCTAATGACATGAGCCACTAGTTTGAGCCATTAAGGTATGAAGTGATTATTGTGTGAATTCATTTGCCTAGAACAGCTTACTAGGCACTGCTTGTGTAATGCTAAAAATCCTAGAAATTTTAGCTGCTTCATCTATTTAACCCACTTACCTTCTTTCATAGGCAACTTTCTCTTTCTCATTTTTAATTCAATTTTATTTTCAGTTCTGAATTCTTTCCTTCCCACATCCCCTGCTCCTGCCACTGAGAAAGCAAGATACACAAATTTGTTGTTATTGTGCAGTTGTTTTCATTTGTGTCTGACTCTTTATGACCCCGTTTGGGGTTTTCTTGGCAGAGGTACTGGAGTGGTTTGTCATTTCCTTCTCCAGCTCATTTTACAGATGAGAAAACTAAGGCAAATAGGGTGAAGTGACTTGCCCAGGGTCACACAACTAGTAAGAGTCTGAGGCCAGATTTAAACTCAAGTCTTCCTGACCTCAGGCCCTGTGCTCTATCCACTGTACCATGTAGCTGCCTCTGAGAAACACAAAACCTGTTAACAAAAATGTTTAGTCAAGCATAACAAATTTCTGCCTTAGCCATCTCACTCTCATTTTAACATCCATCATCGGGCCTCTCAAAAATTTTTGACTTCCCTTACGTCTTCTTAATTGCTTGTTGTCTGCACTACAATGGATTGTCAGTGATGTCTGTTCTTAATTTGGTGTCTCATGCTCTTTTCCTGTGTTAAAAGGTTTTGCATACCATGTACCCTCATTGAAAAATCTCTTAAAATTAGTCACTCTGTCAACAGCATTTCTTTAGTGCTTAGTATTAAGCCATGAACCAGGAACTGTGAAGGAGGTTAGAGGAGGGAGAAGAACTGAGGTTTTATCTTGGTGGTGGTTGTTTAATCAATTAGTTGTGTCCTACTCTTCATGACCCGATTTGAGGTACTAGAGTGGTTCACCATTTCCTTCTCTAGCTCATTTTACAGATGAGGAAACTGAGGTAAGCAAATAAAGTTAAGTGTCTTGCCCAGAGTCACACAGCTGGTTGGTTGTTGTCCTTCATTCTTGAAGAGGACCAAAATTATATCACACTATATTGGAGTCAAGGTACAGTGTGTCCAACTGTGGCTGATCAGATCAATAGAAGTTTGAAAGGCTCTACCACAGGTTGGGCACAAAGAGTTCACATGAACACTTGGAGTAGAGATATCTCTAAATGTATGTCTCAAGTTTCTTTTGAGCTACTGCAATTCTGCTTCACTCACAGAATACAGCACCTTCTTTGATGCGGGATGCTGGGTGGTCCTGTGCCAGTGTCTCCCATGTCTCACAATCTATTCTAAAGTTCTCCAGAGAGACCTTGAGAGTGTCCTTGTATCACTTCTTCTGATCTCTGGTGAGTGTTTGCTTGCCTTGTGTAAGATCTGCATCAAATAGTCTTTTAGGCAAACCTATGATTGGCATTCAAACAACGGGGCCAGCCCATCAGAGTTGTGCTCTCTGTAGTCAAGTTTGAATGCTTGGCAGTTCAGCTTAAGAAAGGACCTCGGTGTCTGGTACCTTATTTCCTGGTGATCTTCAAACTCCTCCTAAGACAATTCAAATGGAAGCGATTCAGTTTCTGGCATGGTGCTGGTATACTCTCCAGGTTTCACAGGCATACACCAATGAGGTCTGCACAGTGGCTCTGTAGACCTTTAGTTTGGTAGGCTGTCTGATACCTCTTCGCTGCCACACTTTCCTTCCGAGCCTCCCAAATAGATCTAGTTCTGGCAATGCGTGTGCCAACCTCATCATCTATGCATACATCCCTGGAAAGTACACTGCCAAGGTGATAGACCTTACCCACAGTATTCATTATCTCTCCAAATGGTTCTACATATGGATGGTGTGGTACTGGCCGGTAGAGAACCTGTGTTTTCTTGGTGTTAATTGTTAGGCCAAAATTAGTATAAACAGCAGAGAATCCATCCATACTTTGTTGAATCTCAGCGTCAGAGGCTCCATTGATTACATGATCATCTGCAAACAAAAAATCATGCATTGACTCTCCCTCCACTTTAGTCATGGCTTATAGCCTTTTCAAATTAAATCATTTACCGTCAGTTCAGTAGCTGACCTTGATGGCATTTTCGTCCTCACTGAAGGTACCTGACAGCATCACGAAAACGTCATATTAAAAAAAAAGCATGGGAGTAAGCACACAGCCCTGCTTCACTCCATTGGTGACTGGGGAAGTACATGAGCATTGCCCATTATCGAGAACCCAGGCAAGCATGCCCTCGTGAAACTGGTGTACAATACTGATGAACTTCTCCAGGCAACGAAATAACCCAAGGTCACACAACTAGTAAGTGTCTGATGCCAGATAGGTTCTTCTGACTCCATACCTGGAAGTATGTGGTCTTATCTGATTCACTAACCTCTCTCAGGCTTAGACTCATTCAACCTCAGTATCTCAAGTTTCTTCTTTACCTCATCTCTTTGTTCACTCCCTTTTTCCTCCTTGGGTGACTATACAACATAGCCTCCAGTGCATATAACAATAACCATAATAATCACGATAGTAACAATTATAGTAATAATAGCAAAACAGCCGGCTGGAGACCTACCCCAGGACTTTTTCTCTCTGTAGCACATTGTAAAAGATGAAAAGGATGAGATGAATTTAATGATTATTATGTTTATTCCTTCAAAGTCCAACCTATCTTCCATGCCTTGGCAGGCCAGGGAGGCCAGAATGCCAAAGTAGGGGAATATCAGCCAGTGTGGACTTCATGTACCCCGAGACTACTGTGATAACTCGGAAGGCCTGCTTTATACTCATGAGCCCCAAAATGCTGAGAATTGGGCTTTTGATAGTACCGTTTATTGATTTGCACCACAGTCAGAGTGTACAATTCTTCCCATCCAAGAAATAAATAAGGCAGCACAGGTTGCCTGCCAGTCCTACTTGTTAGGTTCTTGATGATCATCTTGACACAGAGGGTAGCAGAAAAA
Source organism: Trichosurus vulpecula (assembly GCF_011100635.1). Taxonomy (NCBI): domain Eukaryota; kingdom Metazoa; phylum Chordata; class Mammalia; order Diprotodontia; family Phalangeridae; genus Trichosurus; species Trichosurus vulpecula. The sequence goes on along the minus strand of NC_050573.1, from coordinate 90,553,299 downwards.
AAATGTCACTTCTTCTTGTTCTGGTACCGCAAAAACTCAAGTACCAAAAGAGATCAGAAATAACTATGCCTCACCTGCTGGGAATTCTTAAGTGCAAATGATGGTGGCCACTATAGAAGGCAAAGCCCAAATAGGTATTAAATGGACTAAATCTATGAATGCTTTCATTATTCTCCAGTCCTAGAGCGTAATAAAATTAGAAACAGATCCTACCAGTTGCAGGCAAAGACTTCTTCATAATCCTTTCGGCTCCAAGACACAACATTGTCTTTCTAGCCAATGCATGGTGATCATAAGAAATCATTTCAACCCTAAACCCAGATTAGATGAGATAAGATTGGGGAGCTACTGGAATCTGGAGGAACAGGTGAGGTCATTCATAATCTTCACTTACTGCAAATTCCAGAAACAGTGCCTAATAATGAAATAAATGACAAAACAATACCGACATCTCAAATTATTTTTGAAGAGGAGACGGTCGTAGTCAGGCAGGAATTTTGAAAAGCCCTTTTGAATTAGCACAATACTAAAATGGAGTAATTTAAAAAGCTATGGTTTGCTATAATCTTCATCAATGAATGCATTCTCCCATAATATTTGACAAAACATAAAATCAATTCAGGACTTTTATACAGCAGAATGTTCTATGTTGATTGCAACAGTAATGACAATGGGAAGGAAGGTAGAATTATCAAGGAATACTCTTAAGGAGAAATATCACATACCACCATGGAAAAATCATCTTGAGAAAGCTACCAAAGAACAGAAGAAAAGCATCAGAGGATCATGTCAATATCTAACTTGTACATACAATAGAAAAGTTGAATGTCAGGTCTCCCAATTAAAGGCAACAAAAGGAATTTGGAAAATAAAAGCACATTTAAAATTCTAGAATTACTTAATCAGTAATTGACTATAAAAGTCAAAAGATAAAAGATATGTCCATCAATTTGGGAATGACTAAACAATTGTGGAGCATGAATGTAATGAAATGTACTATAAGAAACAACAAACATAATAAAGACAGAGAAGCATGGAAAGATTTCCATGAAATGATGCAGAATGAAGTAATTCAAGCCAAGAAAGCAGTATAAACAATGACTACAATGTAAATGGAAGAGCAACAAACACAATCAAGAGTGAATGTTGCAAAATCACAGAGAACAAACATGGCCCCAGAGAATCAATATGAGACCCACTATACTCCTTTGCAGAGATAGGAGGTCCATGGGCATGGAATATTAAATATATCTTTAGGCTATTTCTGGGTATTGATTAGTTTTGCCAATTTGTTCTCTTCAACCTCTTTTTTTTACTTTAAAAATATGATATGGGATGATTCGGTGGAATGGTGGAGGGGGAAGGATACTGGGAGAAATGTTGATGTTAAAAAAAAGACATAAATAAAAAATGTTTTAAAGTCAAAACATTAAAGCAATGTGAAGAAGAAAAAATAAATTTATATCAATCAAAATCTTTACTACAGAGGCTTGAATTGCGAGGAAATTAGCAGAAAGAGAGAAAATCATTGAAGAAAGTAGATATGGAAAATTTCTGTTGATCTGTATGTTTACAAGAAGTCCAGTGCAATGAGAATGTAAGCTATATCAGACGTGAAATATACAGCTTGTGCACTATTAATTTCATGAGTGCTAGAACATTTATGTCTAGGAAAATACTCAAACTCAAGCTTCTCCGAAAAACTGGGAAGTGATAGGTCTGGGTAGGATCTCTAAGCTATGATTCACAGGGTGAATTTCTAGCAAAGAATTTGACCAGCTTCCTCTCAGACACATCTGGTTTCCCCTTTAATAGAAGGATTGCAAATCTACCACCAACAGATAAGAACACTAATGACTTCTCCATATATAGGCCAGTTACATGTTTATGTATTTTATACAAAGCATTCATAGCTCATATCACTTAAAATCTACAAACATTTAGGCGAAAATAACAGATTGACTGAGGAGCAAAAAAGATTTATCAAAAGAAAGGTCCCAGGCCAACTAGATGGCTCAGTGGATAGAGCACTGGGCCTGGAGTCAGGAAGATCTGAGTTCAAATCCAGCCTGAGACTTATTAGCTGTATGACCTTGGGCAAGTCACTTGAGCTCTGTTTGCCTTAATCCACTGGAGAAGGAAAGGCAAACCACTCCAGTATCTTTGCCAAGAAAACCCCGTAGACAGCATGGACCATGTAGTCACAAAGGGTCAGACAAACTCAACTACAACAAAAAGTTCCCGAGTGTGTAGAGAATAATTTATTAGCAACATAGACACTATCGAACAAGTAACCAAAAAATTCAAGAATATTAAACTACCTTTGTTGATTATTGCAAAAACCTTTGTTTCAATTTAACACTTACGGTTTGTTCATGTTCTGCAAATACACATAATGGGCCAAAATATAGAGAGAACATTAGAGTTGTTGGCCACATAGAAAACTGTCCTCTGTTTAAAACATGCTACCAACGTTCAAACATGGTGTCTTTCAAGTTAATGATTTAAACAGTGTATGGTTCTGTCTTGTTTTAAGTCCATTATCATTTCTCCTAAATAGAATTGTAAAGGTGGCTTTCAAATTTAAGAGAGAGTCAAACCAAACTGCCTTATTTATTAATCATTTAATATTGTATTAACAATCTTGCTAGCAGCCACTGTGGCTGTGTAAAACCAGCAACGACCAGCACACAGAAGGCCGCCAACACAGGTTCTTTGATCTGCTTTACTAAGGAAAGCAACGTTAAGGGGTTAGCAATCTTACTTTAATCCAACATACAAATATCACTCAGTTAGTTCAGGAGGAAAAGGCAGCAACCTGAACTTCAGAGCAAATACAAACAAATTACAAACATACACAATATAAACAGACCAAATCACAATTCATTTACCAGGAAAGCATCAACAGCTGGGTTGACAAGCCAGGGAGCTCTTAACATCGGCTTGCCCAGAGTAACACACCACTCTTCCAGTGACTGAGAGCCCCCAAAAGTCAAAGGCCAGCCTTGGATCTTACATACCCGTATTAGGGCCTGAAGGATTCATACCTAATCAACAAAAGGGTGTGGATGTGGGGTTTAGCATCTAGTTAGCAAAAGGGTATGGGCCTGGGGCTTTGCACCTAGTAAGGCTTAATCAAAGGCATTTTATTACTTTAGCATTTCTAAAAGAGAAAACAGTAAAAAAAAAAAAGTCCCACCTTAATTACCGATACACTGCACGGATACCATCAAACTATATGGCTCCACCAAAAAACACATTAAACAGTTTATGGAATCTTCTTCCAATGATATCAGAATGGCTTTTGAAATAGTTAATTGTAAAATTCTTGATGCATGACAAGGAAAGATAGAAAGTAAAAATCGTATTCTTGAATCCAGATGCTGCACTGAAACAGTAAGTGAAGGCAATATCTAACAAATGTCTTTGTCTCCTCCAGGCAAGACACTTTGAGCCTAAAGATATCAAAGAAAAGTTAGTGGTCCTGAAACCAAAGCTGAATGGGATGAACAAATTTAAAACAATTAATACCTATATTGTGTTATATTACTATCTTATACTATATTAATACTATGTTATATTACTATATTACACTTTCAGATCTATAAAACAGACCATAACTAATTTGGAAAGCATCCTAATAGAAATGTTGTTGTTCAGTAATTTCAGTTTTTGTGATCTCATTTGGGATTTGCTTGGCAATGATTTTGAAGTGGTTTTCCATTTACTTCTCCATCTCATTTTACAGATGAAGACACTGAGGCAAACAGGGTTAAGTGACTTGCCTACACAAAGTCCCACAGGGTCCCCCAGCTAGTAAGTGTCTGAGGCCAGATTAGAACTCAGGAAGATGAGTCCTCCTGACTCTGGGCTCAGCATTCTCTCCACTGTGTCATCTAATTGTCCCCTTAACACAAATACATCTAATATGAATGAAACTAAGATTCGAAACAGCTATAGAAAGAGTAACAGTGCCTTGTCAAAAAGGAGAATGAAGATGGAGCCTAAGATAAACAATTGAAAAGTCCATAAAAATATTTTTTTGAAACAAACTTACATCACTTCACTGGTAGTAATGGCTGGTGAAAGGTACACATCGTTGAATTTGGTAAATGTATTTGTTCCTAGAGGTAATAGGGAACTGCTTGAACTCACTGAGATGGCAGGGGCGATACAGTCAAAACTATCTTTTAGGAAATTATTTCAGCAACTGAGCCAAACATGGATTGAAGTGAGGAGAGCTTAAGGTAGAAAGACTAGTTTAAAAGTTATTTCAGTAGTCCAAGTGAGAGGTAGTGGGGTACTTAAGGCCTGAACTAGAGTTGCGTCAGTAGAGAGGACATTTACAGGCTAAATTGTTCAGGTAGAAACAATAAGATTTGTCTAGAGACACATGAGGTGAGTGAGAATGAGTCAAAGATGATTCCAGGAAGTGAGCCCGGCAGATAGGGAAGTTCAAAAGAAGGTAGAGTTTAGGGGGAACATAATGAGTTCTGTTTTGAACATGTTGAGTTTGAGATGTCTATGCAACATCCAGGTTGAGATTACTAAAAGGGACTTGGTGATAATGTGTTTGTAGCTTAGAAGAGAAACTAGGGCTATAGATCTAGGAATTAACTGCATAGAAGTGATGATTGAACTCACGGGAGCTGATGAGATCACCAGTGGAGATAATATAAAGCACAGAGTCTTAGTAGACAGGCACAGTTAATAGATGTGACCTGGATGAAGATCCAGCAAAGGGGACAAAGGAGGAGCCAGCAAAGAAGACACTTACACAAATCCAGAGAGGAGAGAGCATCCAGAAGAAGAGGATGATCAACAGTTTCAAATACTGCAGAGATTTCAGGAAGGATGATGATTTTAAGAAGGCTGTTAGATTTGCCAAACTTTGGAGAGAGCGGTCTTGGTTGAATCATGAGTTTGGAAGCCTGACTGCAGAAGAGAGTGAGAGGAGAGGAGGTGAAAGCGTCTGTTACAGATAGTCTTCTAAAGGCATTTATCCACAAGGAGGAAGAAAGATATAGGGCCATAGCTTTCCGGGGTGGAAGATTATCCTTATCTAGTACAGATGGTCTTCTAAAGACTTTTAGCCACTAAAGGGAAGAGAGATACGGGAGCATGGTTATCAGGGATGAATGTTCATCCTTATCTGTAAATTATAAAGGAGTTGGACTAAATGCCCTCCAAAGTTATTTATGATTCTGTGAATTTTGAAAGCTATAGGCCAAGCAGTAAAGTATCATGCAAAAAATAAATCACACTTTTATTCCTTTTTTTTCTTTTGCTCTAGGTTGCCCAGAAGAAAGGAATGAAAAAACTTCTTCCTCTTGAGCCTGAGGTTCTTTCTGTGTTTGTACCTCCATTCATCAGTAAAGAGGACAGTTCGACAGCTAGTGCCAGTTGTACTAATCTGAATAAATCAAGAAGACGATCTTTCAGGAAAAAAAGAGACAAGCTCAGAACTGAGAACTGGAAGAACCCCCATGGAGACCAGAAAGTACCTGATGTAGAAGATGTTAGTATTCCAAATGGTGTCGATCTAAGTGCTTTGCCACAGCTATGCTTTCCAGGTATGGTCTCTTTATTTATTTTTAATTTATGGAATAAAGTAAGCCCTTCCATATAATAAAAAAAGATAATTGCACACAAAACCGCAAATCTGTTGTGTACAACTTGCTATTCCTTTTAAATATATAATAAAGTTATCAAGTAAATTTCCTTTTTTTCCTTTTTTCTTCCCTTCCCACCACCCTAAAGATGGCTACCATTATTCACAAATAGGTCTATGTATGTAAGATTATTCTATCCACACTTCTGTTTATCATTTTGTTCTCTGGATGCAGAGAGCGTCTTTCCTTATATGTCCTTTATAGTTCATTTGGGTATTTATAATAGTCAAAATGACTTATTTGCTCAAAGTCACTCTTAAAACAGTATTGCTGTTACTGTATACAATGTTCCTTGGTTCTGCTCATTTCACTCTTCATTATTTCATGCAGGTCTCCATGTTATTCTAAGATCATTAAGCGTATCATTTCTTATAGCACAGTAGTATTCCATCACAATCCTATGTCATACTTTAACACTTAAAAAAATTTCAGTTGTGGGAGGTTGTTTTTTTAATTTTAAAAAGGTACATTTTTTTTACTCATATAAAATAATTTATTGCAAGAAATCAGCCTGTGTTTAAGTGGGCTCACAATTTTCATAGCACCAACCTGTTGTACATGTCAAGATGAACATGTCAGGAAGCCAAACCAGGTGAATACTTAGGTTTGTTACGTAGCTGTATTAGATTATAAGAATTGGAAGTGAACTAACTTCTTTAGAACAGAAGTAGCTATGTGGCACAGTAAATAAAGCGTTGGATATGGAATGAGGAAGACGAGTTCAAATCCTGCTTCAGACACATTGGAGCCATGTTACCTTGAGGATGTCCTTTAATTACTCTCAGCCTCTGGTTCCTCATCTGTAAAATGGATATAGTGCCTGCTTCCCAGAGTTGTTGTGAGCATCAAATGAGATGACATTTAAAGTGCTTTGCAAACCTTAAAATGCTATATAATGGTAGCTGTTGGAATTTTAATGATTATTACTACTGCCTTATGGCTCTACAGTCACATATGCATTATACTAAATGTTTTGATATAAAGGAGTTAGTGTGGATATAATTCTCTTAGTTGTGTCTTTTTTACTTTGCATTCTTTTCTAGACATCTTATATATTTTTATATATTCTTCATATGTATCACTCTTTGTGATAATATAATCTACATTTGAGGCAGCTAGGTAATACACTGGATAGAGCACTGGACTTGTAGTCAGGAGAACCTGAGTTCAAATCTGGCCTCAGACAATTACTAGCAGTGTGACCCTGGGCAAGTCACTTAACCCTCTTTGCCTCAGTTTCCTCATCTGTAAAATGAGCTGGAGAAGGAAATGGAAAACCACTCTAGTATCTCTGGCAAGAAAACCCCAAATGGGGTCATAAAGAGTCATACACAACTGAAAGAACTAAACAACAACAGCAAATCTAAATTCCATTGTTTTGATAAATGCTGTTAAAACTTGGAGATTAATTTAGACATTTCTCAAGAAGGCTTAGCAGCAGGTGGTTTTAAAAAGCCATCCTCAAAATTCTGTTCACCTTGTAGAGTTTGAATTGGCCATGTTTACCTATGTTGTCCACTGCCCACCTCCCACTGTTCTTCATGATGCTAGTATAAATAAAGACAAAGGTGTGCCTGTATGCAAAGCTATCCTGCAGATACACTATTTCCCATGGAAGGAGCATGGTATCCCAGGCACCAGTTTGTCACTGGTAATAATAGAGGTTGAAGTGTTTAGGGGAAGAGGACCAAAGCTAAGCACTTTTTATTAACAGTATAACTACCTACCTCTTCCTGCCCTCCCCTGTTTTACTGTGATCATATCCAGAGAAGTTGAAGCCAGATCCCCACTGGCTACAGTGACCATGACTGTGGGTTGGGCAGATATGGAGTTCACCCAAAACACCACCTTCCTTACTTCTTTTGTGCTCTGGAAAAAAGCTTTCTGTTAGTAAGACTTTACTGTTATGTTATGTAGCCCGTGTGGATGTGGCTACCTCCTCTCTTTCTGAACAGGCTTGCTCACTCCAGTCTGCCCTCTCACCAGTAGGTCTGGGGTTATTAAAGGTGGAACATCAGCTCATGGTCAGGAATCAAACTCTCTTGGGGTCCTAGAGATAACCCTTTAGTAGGGGGAGAGAGAATACATTCTTAATACTCAGCACTGTAGCTCCTGAGCCCCCACTGTTGTGCTTCCTAGTTCAACAAAATTTGCTGCCATGGCACTAACAGCTCTGAAACAGAAAGTATGTACTTAATGTGAAAGCAAAAATAGTCAACTACCATTTATTAAGCACCTGCTGTATGCCAGGCACTGTTTTTTTGCCTTTCTTTGTATCCCCAGGACTTAGCACAGGCATTATGCTAAATATACAGGATAAACAAAGGCAAAAAACAGTTCCTGCTCTCAAAACTCACAATCTAGTGGGGGAGACAATGTGCAAACAACTATGTACAAACGAGATATACTGGGATAGTTGTGAGGATCAAATGAGATAATATTTATAAAGCCCTTTCCAAACTTAAAAGTGCTTTATAAATGCTACCTATTACTATTACTTACTAGCTTCATGTCATCTACAGATGGAGAAAAGAGTGAGCTGGAAGTCCAGTTTTGGCCCTCTATAAATGAAGGCTCTGAGATGACTTTAGTACTCCTGTGCTATGCTGACTATAGGTGCCATTTCTTTAAGGATTTGTCCTGTGTAGGTGACTAATGAGAATTTCCTTCCCCCTGCCCCTGCCTTCTTTTTATAGGAGGACTCTGTGTAGCTCCCGAAAACAAGGAAGACCGAGTGCATTTCCTGGTCCTTACTGATGTATGTGGGAACAGAACATATGGTGTGGTCGCACAATACTACAGACCTATACAAGTAGGTTATTTACGTTTTACAGTTTCTGTTGGTATTTTGGTAGATTTAGGGAATTTTCTTATTTCAAAGCATTTTCAAAAGGGAAATATGACTACCTAAAGATTTTTATGCCCTACTTTAGAGAAGGTAATCTCATTGCTTAAAATAGCAATTAAACGAGATTCCAGGATCCTTGGGTGCTTTTTTCCCAGCTCTGCAATTGACTTGTTGGTGATGTTTAAAGTGAGTCTTAAACATGTCACCTCTATCAAGGGATGTACTGAAGAGAATCGTTCATATTTATAGAGCCCGTTAAGGTCTACAGAGTACTTTACATGCGTTGTCTTAATCTTCACAACAACCCTGTAAGGCAAGGGATTCTAACCTGTATAATTATACATACCTATATTAATATACACATGCACATTATATATTTATCCATACATATACATATGCAAACATATAAATATGCACATACATGCTTATTTATATATTTTACACATGTTGAATATACACATATATGAATGTGTACATATGCACACATATGTATATTTCTGTGTGCGTATAGAAATACACCTATGAATGTGTACATGTGCATATATGTGCATGTACATATGTTATTTCTTCTAATAGAATGTAAATACATATACATATACATGTGTGGGGGCGATGGAAAGAGGGGGATACTGTTTCTTTATGTCTTTGTATCCTAGGCAGCTGATAGTGCCCAGCACATAGTAAATACTTAAGAAATCCTTGCTTATTGATTTCTGGTAAGGAAACTGAGACCATTCCTTCGGGTGACACAGAAAGCAGCAGAGCCTGGATTTTTACTCAAGCGTCTTCTAACTCCAAATCTAGCATTCTTGCCACTGTGCCAGGATGTCTGGCGCTCCTGACTTGTACTATCTCACTTTCCTTGGCTTGTCACAAGTTACCTAAAACTTATTAATGAGGGAGAGGTCTAGTGCCAGAAAAGGTCAAAATAGTAATCGTCTGACTTTACTTTTAGGATGAACACTGTTTCTACAATGGCAAAACACACTTCGAATTACCTGGGCAGACCACGCATGCTGTTAGCTGCTTTGTGCCTTTTGCTATTTGTCTTATATCTAGATATCCGTATTATAATGCCCTCAGAGATTGTCTTTCCTGGTAAGAACTATGGATCATTTTTTTTGTATTAGTAGTAAAAGTTTTTAAAATGACAAAATAAGTGAAAATATTTGGAAAGATTGTCTGATAACTCTGTTAAATCACAGGACTGCCTTCTCTTGACTTTTATTTACATTTTTTCTGGCCACATTTTGATGTCTTAATTTTGATACAAATAATTTATATGTTGTCCGTTTATATTTTATTTAAAAAACAAAATAAAATAAGCAGTGCAGGAAACAAAATGCATATCACAAGAACAGTTTTATTGGCAGTATGCAGTAATGGAGAAATGAGGTTGACATCTTGAGCCACATATGAAAGAACTTCATTACTTTACAGTCACACGTCTTCTACATCGGAAATTGAATGAATTTATTATTCCTCTGTATTTCCATTATGAAAATTTCTAATGTTATTAACTAATGACTGAATGTAAATGAATGTTTATGGTGAGAAAAACAATGAGCAAATTTATTAATTCTATAAAGCAAACACTAACCTGTGTCTATAGTGAGAAAAAATAATACATTCCTGAATTAGGACCCATTTGATCTCTCATTATGAAGGTAATTCTTTACCAGTGGATGTGCATGCAAAGTGCACTGGGCTTAGTTGGAAGTGGATAGAACCCTGTTATGAAATGTTAAGATATATGAAGTTGAAGTACATTTTCCTTTACTCATGCATGTTGAAGAACATAATCACAAGAGAAGCCAACCTTGTTGGACTGGAGTGTTTAGTGACAGAAGCATATTAGATAGTACGTTTTCATATACAGAGTGCTTTGTCTAGCTTTTAGCTGGGACATGTCACATTAAATGCTACTCGAACATTACTTATCAAATCTGCCAATGATATGAAGCTAGTAAGTAATAATGATAGCTAGCATTTATAAAGCACTTTTAAGGTTAGAAAATGCTTTGCAAACATTATCTCATTTGATCCTCACAAGAACCCTGAGAGGTAGGTGCTATTTTTATGCCCATTTTACAGTAGAGGAAATGGAGGTGGGCAGAACTTGCCCAGGATCACCCAGTTACCAAGTATCTGAGTCTGGCTTAGAACTCGATCTTCTTGCATTCAAGTCAGCACTCTGTCCATTGGCCCACTTCCCGACCTCTAAGTATCGCTAATTCTGGATGTCATTCAGGTTTCAGAAACATCTTGGATAGGCTACATTATTGGGCCAAAACTAAAAAGATGAAATTTATAAGGGGTCCTTGTAAAGCTTTACTCTTGGGTTCAAAAAACCGATTTCATAAATGCAAAATGGAGATGTGGCTAGACCAGATTTTTGCAAACCTCAAGTGAGTCATAAGTGTGATATGGCAGCCATAATGTGGTTAAGGTCATAGGATATATTGAGAGGCATGGTATCCAGGACCAAGAAGGTGATACCCTGCACTGCCTTGATCAGACCACATCTGAGATTTTATGTTCCATTCTGGGTACCACATTTGATAAGATAAATGGAGAATGTCCAGAGATGAGTAATCAGGCTGATGAATGGCCTTTGGGTCGTGACCTCTGAGGATCATTTGAAGGGACTAGGGATTTTTAACCTGAATAAGACTTAGCTGCTTTAAGTATGGTGATGTGTGAAAAAGGGGATCAGGCTTCTATTTGATTCTATTAGTCAAGCAAAAATATTTATTAAGGGCTTTCAGATAGCCAAGCCCTGGGGAGTCAAAAAAAAGGCAAAAATGGTTCCTGCCTCATGGAGCTCACATTCAGATGGGGCAGACAGCCTATAAGTAACCGCTGCTAACAAGATGGAAGGCCATTTCAGAGGGGAAAGCACTAGCAGATGGGTGGGGGATCAGGAAAGACCTCTGCTAGAAGGTGAGATTTAAAGGAAGACAGGTGAAACTAAGAGGTGGAGGTAATGAGGAAGAGCATTCTAAGCATGAGGGATAGCCAATTCAAACATGTGGGCTTGGAGATGGAGTGACCTGTGCATTGAACAGCAAGTATGACTGAATTATAGAGAGCATGGAGGCAAGACTGGAAAGAAGGGTACAGGTTATGAAGAGTTTTAAATGCCAGACAGATCACTTTATATCTGACCCTGGAGGTCCTAGGGAACCACTGGAGTTTATTGGGTGGAGATGGTCAGACATACTCTTTGGGAAAATCACCTTAGCAGCTGAGTTGAAAATGGATTAGAATGAAGAAAGACTAAAGGCAGGAAGACCAATTAGAAGGCTATGGCATTAGTTCAGGTGATAGGAGAAGAGGCCTGGTTACTGTGTGATGGGGAGAAAAGAGGTTGTATATGGGATATGTTGTACAGAGAGAAACAATAAGACTTAGCAATTGATTGGATATGTGGAGTGAACAAGAGTGATGAATCGAGGATTATGATAAGCCTGAGTAACTGACAGGATAGGGGAGGGGTACCCTTGATGCTGATAGGAAAGTTTAGAAGAGGGGAAGGCTTGGGAGGAAAGATAATGAGTTCTCTTGTGGGCATGTTGATTTCTAGGTGTCAGTAGGACAATCGGTCCAAGATATCCAAAGGAGAGTAGGTAATTCCAAACTAGAGCTCAGGAGAGAGGTTAGGTCTAGACATGTAGGCCTAGGAATCACCTGCACAGAGGTGATAATGGAACCCATGAGGGCTGATGAGATCACCACGTGAGGTAGCAGAGAGGGAAAAGAAAAGAGCACGTAGGCAGAATTTTGAGAGGGATATCTCAGGTTAGTAGGCATGATCTGGATGAAGATCCCACAAGTGACTGGGAAAGAGCAGCCAGAGAGGTAGGAAGAGAACCAGAAGAGAACAGTGTCCTGAAAACCTAGAGAAGGGAAAGACAAATCAAAAGAAAGTCAAGGGGTGACTGGTGATCAACAGTGTCAAGTGATGCAGAGAGCTCAAGAAGGAGGTGGTTTGAATTGCAATTCAGAGATGTTAGTGACTGGAGAGTGCAGTTTTAGTTAAAGACTAAGGTCAGAAGCTGGATTGTGAGGGGTTAAAATCAAGAGCAGAAAGGCAGTAGAGGCACCAAGTATGTACAGGGCTCTTTCTAGGAGTTTATCTGAGAAGGGAAGTGGCAGTCTAGGTCAGTAGCTAGTAGGGTTGGACAGATCGAAGGAGAGGTTTCTGAAAGCGGGGGAAGAGTGGGTAGGTTTGTAGGCACAGCAGGCAGAAACTGCAGAAAGGCAGATTTAGTCTTTAGGAAAAATTTTGTAGTAATTAAAACTCTTCGTTCAGCAAGCACTTGTTAAGTACCCACTGTGGGCAAAGCACTATCCTCTCTTCTGGGGACATAAAATGAAAAATAGGCTGTTTTCTGGAAGAGGGGGAAGAGGGAGGAGGACAACACTGACACAGACTAATAAATGTAATTTGCACTAGGAGAATCAAGCAAAGCTTCCTATAAGAGGAAGCACCTGCATTGGGCCTTGAAGAAATCTACAGGTTTAAAAAAAGCAGGGGTGATTTGGGGGAGTTTCTTCTAAACCAGCAGAACAGACGCAGAGGAGAGAGATAGAATTAAGATTTGAGGGAACAGCAAGTAGACTGATTTGGCTGGAAGGTTGAGTGTATGAGGAGGAGTCATCTAAAAAAGTCTGGAATGACTTTATCACCCTTTATCACCATTTGTTATTAAATTATAATGTCTTATTTTAGTTACTTTTTGAAAAGCTTCCTTCTTAGGCCACAATAATTTTAAAATTGTATTCCTTGTTAGTCATAGAATTCTAGCTTTTTATGCATGGAGGTAATTAGAATAAAATCTTGATGTAAAATTTCTTGATAATTTTCTTCTGAGACATGTTTTAGGATAGGGCATTTAACTTTTTCAGATGATGACATTAAGTTAAAATTTAGGCTATGGTTTATAATTGAGATTAATCAGGAGTGTTTGATTTTATTTTTTCTTTCTCATTAAATTAACAGAAATGACTGTTTTCTTTCAGTTTATTGGCACAACTGAAACTTTGTAAGGATTTTGATGTTGATGAGCGAATAAAAGATTTTGCTGCAAAATTGTCTTTAATCCCCAGTCCTCCACCTGGACCGCTCCATCTGGTAATTAGCTAATGAATTAACAATGCTTTTATGATACTTGGTATATAAACTAATCTATTGCAGTCTAACCTTGCACTTCACAAACTAGATATGTTCGGATAAATGAACACATATAAGGAGTGTACCTAAACCTTGCTTGGTGCACTATTTCTGAAGATGAAGTCTATGTGAAAAATTATTGGAAATGTGACACATGCTGTACTAATGACAAATTAATGGTTATTAGCAGGTAGAGGATGTACAGTGCATGTATTGAAAGAACATTAGATTTTGTGTCAGAAGGATGCTTGAGTTCAGGCTCTTAGGCAGTCTTTTCGCAATGTGAGCTGGTGCAAACCAGTTTAACTTTCTGGGCCTTAGTTTCTTCACCTGTAAAATAATGAGATTGGATTAGATCAAAAGATTGTGAATCTTTTTGTGACAGTCTGGTGAAGCCTATGGACTTCTTCTTAGAATAATGTTTTAAAATGCATAAAATAAATAGGATTACAATGGAGACCAATTATATTGAAATACAGTTATCAAAATATTTTCTTAAAAAGTTTGCAGAACCCAGGTTAAGACTTCCTAGGCTACATAATCTCTCAAAGTCTCTAACAAATCTGTAGTCCTCTATTTTTTTTTTTCCTCTAAGTTACTAAGCTATTTCCTCATAGCAACCTTGTAATGTGTTTCATGCAAAGATTATACTCCTAGATGAAGAAATTCATACCGGGTGTCTCAAAAGTCTTAATGCTATTTTATGCTATTAAAGTTTATTAATAATAGCATAAGCTTATTGAAGTTTAATTTGCACTAAGACTTTTGAGACACACTGTTTTCCTGTTGTTCACACAGCTAGAAAGTATCTGAACCAGAGAAGAACCAGCTCCTCTTTTCAATACTATACATCGCCTCTCAGGAAATGAGGATGTGTCTTAGCATTACTTAAAGCAATATCAGGAGGGTAAAATTGAGTAAAAAAAAATCAGTTAATGAATTCCTAAATGAATGCCATAGAAGTTGATTGGTCTGGCATTCGCTCATCCAAAAATCTTGACAGCACCTCTGTAGAGATATATGTTAATGATAGTTGATCATAATTGTGAAGCAGTGACAACCATGATTTGGAAGCCTGGAGATTCAGATTCCGGTTTTGATTCAGTAATTAGCTCTGTATTGAGAGATGTGTCAAGAGACCCCTGTCTTGGACTTGAGAAAGTCAGAAGGACTTTTGACTTTATCTCTTGGGGTCACAGCATTTTTTATCTGTAAAATGAAGGGTTGATCTCTAAGGTCTGTGTCCAGTTTCAAAATTCTTTCATTCTAGAAAAATGGGTGATTTCAGAGAAGTTAAGTGATTTGCCCAAGGTCACATACTTTTATCACTAGCACAATTGGACCTCGAACCCCAGGAACTTGGTGAGGAAATGCTTTAATAGGCCCTTTGGTTCTAGCCAGAGGCCCTCTCCAGTGGTGGGCTAAAATCTCGTGTGGTCGTTTGAAACATGGGTTATGTCTTCAGTATCTCATTAGATTTGTGATTTCACTGATCCAGTGAGCTCACATATGTAAAGCACTTTGGCAAGCTTGAAGTGCTATATAAATTCTCTCAATTCACTATTATTTACTTCCTTCATTTGTCTAGATGACAGCTCATCCATGCAGGGCTTATTCATGTTATATATGCCATAGGTCCTCCACAGAAGATCCATCTACCCAATGTTCTTGAGGCCTTCCTCCAAGTTGTTTTGTTTTTCACATTACATGATTACCAGGGTAACACTCTTGGCATTCATCTCCTTTATTCTTGGCACATGACTGCCCTACATAATTTTCCCATTTAGTATTTCCTAGTCAACATCTCTAGGCTGCATCTTGTATGTAAATCATCTTTAGAAATATGCCTACCACATATCATTCCATTTCCCCTTGTATTACTCATGACTTTCTCCATTCTATAAAGATTAACATATTCCAAAATTAACAACTAGATCGCACCTCCAAAACATTTGCATTAGAAAAGATAGGTTTTTGGACCAAGGACCAGCTTAGTATCATTGGAAACACTGTACAGTTTCTCATATACAGTCTAGCTTGCTCTTACACACTCACGCACATGCACACAAACATGCACGCGTGCATGCACACACACATACATGCGCACACACATACACGCATGCACACATACACGCATGCACACATACACATGTACGTGCTCTAACTTAATGAACTAGGCATCCACCTCTATAGCAGAAACTTGAAAATAAGCATTATTTCTCTATTTAATATTTCCTTACTGTACCTATTTCTTCAGCATGGATCTATTTCCTTCCATCTCTATTTATCCTATATGGACCTAATGATTTACATGTTGTCTCTCTCATTAGAATGTGTGCTCCTTGAGGGTTTTTTTAAATAGTCTCAGTACTTAGCATAGTGCCTGACATGTAGTAAGTACTTAATAAATACTCATTTAACTGACTGAAAAATAAAGTATCTCAATGAAGAGGCCCTGAAATGTTCCAGAGATTGATGTAGTCGGTATGCGTCCCCAGATTTGTCCCCAATATAATCTGTAAATGAGAGGGACAGATCCTTCTATACAACAGTAGCAGACAACTTATAAAATTATTATGAAAATGAACTACACATATATTAAGGACATCCTTGATGAAAATATGAGAAGGAAACCAGCACACATAACAATTTTCTGTAGCATTCTTTGTCCTTTTTCTCCCCCACCTTAAACTGGTCACTCATTTGACTGAAAAGAGCAGAGTATAAAATCCTTCCGTGTTTATGGTTGGTTGATTTTTTTTCTAAACAACATCCAACTAAGATCAAAATACAACTTCCAAAAAAGGAGTCTTGTGCATATTTTAACTTCATTTCAGATTCCTTGATAAGTATAACCACTGTGCTTATTAACATTGTGAGATTTAAACTGAGAATGTAGAAAAATTTGGGAAGAAGTTAACCAGTATCTCCCATTGTGCATCATAAGTTTTTGTTTTTTTTTTTTAATGTAGGAAACTATTCAGGAACTTTCTTCTCACCTCTAAGGATAGTTTTCCATATAGCCTTTGTGAATAAACATTGATAGGCCATAGCTGGTAGTATCTTACTTTGTTTCATCTTTAGAATTCTTTATTTCTCTGATGACAGATACTTGGTAAAAACAAAAAAAGGTTCCAAATATAGCATTATTGGGGAACACTCCTTTGTAAAGTTCTTCCTGTTGTGCTGTAACTGAATTAGTCACTCAGCTGTTCCTAGTTGAAGTTTTCTCATGTAAAATTGTACTTCATCAAGCAACCTACCTCTCATCCCTGTTCAGATGAATTAACAATTAGCTTTTTGACACTTTTTGACGTGTGTAAATACTTGTACAGAGCATCACATTTTCATTCTTAGAGCATTTTTTGGTTGAGTATGTTTTCAAGAAATGTTAAATGACAAAATTATAACTGAAATACTTCAGGAACAGTAATTTATAAATTTGGACTCCACTCATTTTGTGATAATTTGGACAAAGCAGCTAATCTGAAGTTTATTTTTTCTCTGACTATGCAAAAAAGGATTTGCTAAGCTAATGAATAAAATGTAAATATTTACAGAGTATACTCAACCTGCTTAAGAGGCAAAGCAATTTTTAAGTGCTTTAGGAGAATTCTTTTGCATGTCAACAATTGATATGACAGTGATAAATCATTTTTACCTATTAGAGCAGGTTTTCAAAGACTTCTATTTGGCGACACATCAGTTAGCCTAATTTGAATTATTACATTGCTTGAGTCACCCAATTGATGGACGATCACTTATTGAGTGTTTACTTTGTGCCAGGCACTGTGCTAAGTGCAAGGAATATGCACACACAAAAAAAGGAAAATCATTTTTGTTCTCAAGGAGCTGACATTTTAATGGGGGTTATAACATGAACATAATACAGTAGCATTGTGTGTATTTTTTTAGAAATATCTTTTAATCCATACTCTCCTCCCTCCCCTACCAGTAGATTAGTGAGATTTTGTTGCTTTAGGTTTTCTTGATTTATTATTTTTAAATTGTTATGCTTATCATTAAGAATCTACCGAATCATAGCATCAGTGTTAAACCTTAATATTGGTTTTCCCAGGTTTTTAACATGAAACCACTACAGATAGTATTTCCTTCACGGGCGGATCCTGACAGCCCCATTGTAGACCTGGACCTTCACCTTCCCTTACTGTGTTTCAAACCTGAGAACGTATTACAGGTAAGCATCTTTTAATGCCAGTCAAATCCCATTCTCACTAGTTTAATGCAGCAATCAAAATTGCTGTGTTGTAATATCTAACCTTTCTGGGCCTTTGTTTCCTCATCTATAAAGTAGGTGTTTGGACTATATGAAATTCTATGGCCCCAACTTTAAATCCCATGATTCCAGTATTATCACAGTTAGGCATGTCCAGAGGAGGAGTCTTCTGAACCCCGCATAAAACAAATGTTCAGTCTAGACTTTATTTGCAAATAACAGGGTTGAAGTATTTTGGAATGGGGGGATTCAAAGGGTCGTTAGAGCTGATAATGATAAAACTTAATTATTAGACTCATAGCATTTTAGAATTAGAAGTGTTCCTAACTGGGACCTTAAGGTAGTTTGATACTTTGATATAGAGTTTTGATGTGGTATGTCAGAGTAAACACTCAATGGAAACCAGAACCAAACCCAGATATTAATCTTTGTATTAATTCTTTATTTTAAAACCACTTGAACTTCTTTTTAGCAGCCATGTAATTTCTTAAAAATGTGTTTGTAGATAGAAATGTCCTCGCTCATTTGTGCTTGCCGGTGAGCTTTTATGCTATGACCAAAAGGGATGGAGGAAGGATAGTAGCTGTACTCTTAAGTGTTGGGGAACAGCAGGAAAGTTGGCTGCCCGCTACTAGAACCTTGGCCTGGGAGCTGTTGCCCTTGTCTGCCATCTGAAAGGTGACAGTGGAACTCAGGCAGATCAAGAGAGTTTCCCTAATCAGACTGAACCAGACCATAAAAGACCTGGGTGAAATAACTGGAGATATTTAGTCTAGAGAAGACACTTGATGGTTGTCTTCCAGTATTTGAAAGACCTTTGTTTGGAGGAGAGATTAGGTGGGTTTTGCATGAGGTTCAGGGGCAAAATTTAAACTAATAAGAGGATGTTGTAGGGAGGTGGGTTATTGATACGAGAAAATAATTCAAATTATCTAGAAGGGAAATAGGATGCCTCAAGAGCTAGGGTTATATACAAGCAGCTAGGTGGCACAATGGATAGAGTCCTGGACCTGGGATCAGGAAGACCTGAGTTGAAATCCTGGCTCAGACACTTATTAGCAGTATGACCCTAGACAAGTCACTTAACCTCTGTCTGCTCCAGCTTCCTCATCTGTAAAACAGGGGTTATTATCCCTAGCATCTGCCTTTCAGGGTTATCATGAAGATCAAATGAGATGATATTTGTAAAGTACCTTGCAAAGCTCAGAATGCTGTATAAATGTTAGCTATTACTCCAGATCCAACAAAGGCTGCTGAATACTTGTTGAGGATGTTGTATTGCAGTATTTCTCCAAGTATGTCCCTGAGACCCTTTCGGTGGGTCTATGAGGTCGAAATTATTTTCATAGTAGTACTAAGATGTTTTAATAAATATTGGTTAATTTCTAATAAAATTGTAGTCTAATAGAGTTAATTTCTAAATTGTGTAAACAGAAGGTCTTTGGGGAGCCTGAATAATTTTTAAGAGTTCAAGGAAGTCCTGAGACAAAAAACTTTGAGAACCACTGCCATAGAGAGTGCTTTTTTTTTCAGGTATAGATTGAACTAAATGATATCTGAAGTCCCTCCCACCTCTTAAGATTGTATAATTCTATGAAAAGCTTATATCTTGCTTGTCCATGGTAAACAGGCTAGTCCCCATCTTTATGATTAGTTGAACATTTTACATTTCTAGGCCTCTTTTGTTTAAAATGTAGTATGTATATAGGGGTACCTTAATGCTATTCTTGTCACAAAGTATTAGAATATAGCCTGTACTTATTTGACTAATATTTACAGGGTGCTCTTTTTGTCAAACACCTTGCATTTGCATAAAATCAGATCAGCAAGCATATATTAAGGTCCTTCTATGCCAGGCACTGTGCTAAGTCCTGGGGAGAGAAAGAAAGATAAAAAACAGTCTATGTTCTCAAAGAACTCACAATCTAATGGGGGAACAGCACAAAAACAACTGTATACAAATAAGAGGTCAGATAAATTGGAGATAATCAATAGAGGGAAGGCACAAACAATAAGGGGGATTGGGAAACTCTTCTTTTAGAAGGTAGGATTTTAGTTGGATTTAAAGAAAGCTAGGGCCTGGGAGGGGGGAGAGCATTCCAGGTATGGGGAACAGCCAGTGAAAATAGCCCCAGTCAGGAATCTCCATCTAAGACTTCATCAGTGAATGAATAGATTCTCAAAACTATTTTTCTCCCCCTAGATCATCTCCTGCATTTTAACTGAACAGCGGATTGTCTTTTTCTCTTCGGACTGGGCTCTACTCACGCTCATCGCTGAGTGCTTTATGCTGTATCTTCACCCCATTCAGTGGCAGCACACCTTTGTACCCATTCTTTCTGGTCAGATGCTAGACTTTGTAATGGCGCCTACGTCTTTCCTTATGGGTTGTCATCTTGATCACTTTGAAGAAGTTAGCAAGGTGAGATATGGAATGTCTGACTATCTTTTAACTATTAAGAACAATATTGTTAGGACTCATGAGTTAATGATAATATATTTGAGAGGATTCTGAACTCCTCAGAAGACAGACAAGGTGCTATAAGGATGGGGAGGGAAGGTCATCAACTAGCCAGGTTAATTTAAGCATGTCTTCAAAACAATTAATTTTAGACATGTGAGCAAAAATTTTACCCTTTTGTGTTGCAGAAACTGATTGTAATATAATCAGACATGGTTACGAGGACATGTAGTAATATAAATTATGCTTCTAGACATCAAACCCTATTTTTTTGCTTTTGTTTGATAGCCCAGTAGTGTTATGTTACATACATTTTAAATCTATTTATATTCACTTCAATATATAACATTCCAAGTAAGTTTTACTCAAGCTACTTATTTCCTGGTAAAGAATTGTTTAAAAATGAAAGTTCTGTAGCATAATTTAGTATGTGACAAGATAGGTCATGTTTTTATATCTCACTGTGGGCTGACTCCATAGCAGGTTATGCATTTCAGTTAGAGAACACATTACCCTAAATGAAAGAAAAGGTAAATTGGAAGGGCAGTCTGACATAGAGCATTTGACACGGAGTGAGGAGACCTGAGTTGGGATTCTAGTTCTATGTAGACATGGGAAAAAAAAACTTCTTTGAGCCTCAGTTTCCTCATTTATAAAATCAGGATACTAATCCTTGCTCACAATTTTTTTTGTGGGGAAAGTGCTTTTTTTTCACACTTGAAAACACTAGGAGTCGTTACATTTTTAAAAACCTACTGGGATTGGTAAGCGGCATGGTTATGAAGTTATTTTTAAGTGCTTTTTACCAGCCAGCGTGACCATAGGAGATGTTTCTAGTGGTAGTCATACTTAAGGATATGAGTGATTAGGATAATTGGGTGTAGTTAAGTGTTGATGCTGAAATGCATGATTCACCAGGAAAAAAAATATGCCTCAAGAAAAGGCTATTCAAATACTAATGGAAGAAACTAAAAGACGTCATCTGGTCTGGGTAGTAAAGGGTGGGAAAAAAAACATCATAGTATTAATGTGTTGTTTCTATTTTTAGCCCTCAGTGAGCAACACCCTGTCTCCAGAATTTTCAGAAGGGAAGCCTGCTTTGGCTTTTTTACAGACGGTTAATTCCAGCTGGCTATAGTTAAGTAAATCCCTTTAGTAGAAGGATCTTACACTGGAAACTTTCAGAAGTGAAGACAAATGTTTTAACTAACAGAGTTCTGGATTTGGTTCTCTGATTTTATTCGCCAGTAGTCTTGTGCCAGGGGAAGGCACCAGCAGTGTTTTAGAGATATTTACAATATCCAGACATTTATGTATGGTTCTCCTTCCCCCTCCCCCAGCAGTGAGACAAAGGATACCTCTATTTAGCTTTCAGATTTATATTCTATTTTACTTCCGAGAGCTGTGAGGCCAGAAAAAGAACTGGGGTTTAAAGCTAATGTATATATCATTTGAAAACATAGCCTTATTCATGACTGCTGACCCAGAATGATTCTAAACATTTTAAAAGTTTAAACAGAGTATGAAGCTGTGGGCACTACAAACTATTTACTTTGCAGATCTCTCTAATATTTATAAAACTGACTTTTAGGGAGTACAGAAATGAGAAGTAAGTAAGTATAGGCTTGTATTTACCAATGACTCTCACTGCTTTTTAATGTAAAAACAATACAGATCTTTTAAAATAAAGTTTATTTGCTCTGTATCTTCTTCTGCTAGTGAGGTTAATTTAAGCATGTCTTCAAAACAATTGATTTTAGACATGTGCTTTAGAACTCTGTACTTGTGTGTTTTCCACATCCAGAAAGATGAAAGCAAGGTTTGGGTACTGGCAAGAAGGATATTCTGCTAGTTTAGACATGAATTGCAAAGATCCTAGTGTCAAAAAAGAATTAAATGCGTTTCAGGTTGTCAAAAATGCACTTAGCTGGATTTGGTGGGTAAGATTATAGGATTTGAATAGCTTAAAGAAAATCTGCCATAAACATTTATTCGAATCTTTTCTCCCAGTTCAGAAGAGAAGACAGAAGGCAGTTCAGTTGTGTTAACTGTTGCTATCAACAGCTTCTGGTATATTATTAACTTTTCATGGAAGAAAATGTCAGATATGCAAAAGCCTATGAACTAAAGGTAGTTAAGTTACTGAAATTTTATCATAGCAAAGTACATTGATAAAATTGAATTCTTGACTGCAAAATTATTGTATTTAAATTTTCAAGGTTTTATATGAGAATATTTCATCATAAAATAACCTTTGCTTTTCATCCTTATTTAAAAGGAAGCAGATGGCTTAATCCTAATAAATATTGACAATGGAAACATTACCTATTCCAAATCCTTGGATGATGATAACAGTGATATTGATATTCCAGACATCCCTTTACAAGCTGCCCAGACATTCATTCAAAGGTAACAGTGGTAATGTTATATTTGAAAACTTGGAATTTTTTTTAACTTTTAGACTATGGCGTCATATGCTTTGGGGCATGTTTTCCCAATTTATGGATTACTAGTTTTTATTTTTAATTTGGGAAAAATCCTAAAAAAATTTTTTTCAATAATTCTAGTGTTGGTCTAAAGTTCTAAGTATTTGGTATAGTATTGAGCACTAAATTATTCCTTAGTGGTCAGAAAAGATGAATATCTTTCTATCTCTATAGTTCTAACCTGTCTTCAAAGCCGTAGCTAGTCTCGTATTCCCAACGTCCAGTTGGCTGGTTCTACCTGGTTGTCTCATCTCTTAACTCAAATTCACCATGGTTAACACTGAATCTCTCCTCTCTCCCTAAAACTAGCTCTTCCTTATCATTTCCCTATTTCCCTCAATGGTGCCGCCATTTCCCTGTTTACCCGTAGATGCAAAACTTTGCCTCCTCCCTGCAACCCCCTTGTAACATCCTATCAGTAATGAGAGCCTTTGTTCCTTCCCAAAGGTTCTTACACCTACTTTCTACTAACACCTGCTGCTGCCACCCTACTTTAGATCTCATACCTCTTGAACCTGGGCTTTTGCAATCCTATCCTTCAGGTCTCCCTTCCTTCAGCTACTCCCCTTCCAATTCATCTTGGACATGTTGGCACAGTAATCTTCCCAAAATGTCATTTTGATCATGGATGGTTTTCCATTGCTTTAAAAATAAAAGTAAAAACTTCTCATGTTGGCATTTGAAGCTCTCTGTAGTTTGGCTCTAACGTAGTCTAATCTCTCAGTCAGTCGTTTTCTTATCTGCTTATGTCATTTTCTCTGCCTAGAAGTCACTTTCTTCCTCCCTCCATGCCACCTTCAGATCTTCTTCATTGGAAATTCTACTGGTCATTCAAGGCCCAGCTGAAATACTACTTCCTCTGAAGAGGAAGAAGGACTTCTTTGCTTTTGCATTCCTTACCCAACTCCCGCATTCTGTTTTGAGCCTTGTGTTACAGCTATATGTTTTGTAAATCTCTACTAGACTTTAAGTTTCTTGGCAGCAGATGATGGCATTTTCATCTTGGTGCCCAGCACAGTGCTTTGTACAGGGTAGCTCCTTAGTATGTGTTGAATGAATGAATTTCTAAATGTGTCTTCCTTGTAGTAGGTGCCTGTGTTTACGGGGGACAACAGGAAGAGGAGAGTTTATTAGGAAAGATAGAGCTCTAGTATTGTTAGC
Source organism: Trichosurus vulpecula (assembly GCF_011100635.1). Lineage (NCBI taxonomy): Eukaryota > Metazoa > Chordata > Mammalia > Diprotodontia > Phalangeridae > Trichosurus > Trichosurus vulpecula. The sequence continues at coordinate 90,529,258 of NC_050573.1, read as the reverse complement.
ATTTCTAGGAAGGCCCTTTGCTGTGTAGTCCCTCTTCCCTTTTCCTGTTTGATTATGAATTAAGTTTCACTTTCTAAACTCTATGTAGTAGAGTTTAAATATTACTGTCTATAGTATCACCATTTAAAAATATTGATTTGGGGCCTCTTTCCTATACTTTTATTCAACTTGAAGGGTTTAATTTTAATTTCTAAAACCCAGGGCTATTTCTGAATTATATTGCTGACTGATTTTTTTTAAATCTGTGGGCCTTTGAAATCTTTTGTCAACCAACCTACTAACCAGATGTGAGTAGAATAGAGTCTATGATGTCATCACAGGTTCCCTGTATAGAGAATATTCAAAGGCTAACTCCATTTTCTGTGGAACATCTGCTTGTCAGATGTTCTGATAAATAATGCAAGCAGTCACTAAAAGCACAATGAAGTATATATCCATCACCATTAATCAGGGGATTGGTGGTGAAAACGTGCTCTATATGCTGTACAGTATACATAATGCATCCTAGCTGTTTGAAGAGCATTATCTGACATTAGCAGTGAATGAAAAGGCATAATACAAAATGGATCCCTGTCAGCAGCAAAATTCCAAGATGGACAGCTTTTTGCCTCCCAAAACTGCACTGTTGCCATATAGAAGGAATTGCCAAGAGAAATACCAATTGATTGCCCGTGATACTGCAAAAGCCAGGGGGTGTGATGGAAAGTCTCACTGAACTAGAACTTGGGGGACTTGGGTTCTGTTCCTGGACCTTCTACTAATGCATGGTATCTTGTACCTTTATGCTTATCTTTGAAAAGCAAAAGTAATCCTTGCCATACTTAACCCATGTGGCTGTTTTGAAAAGGGAGATAGTGGATGTGAAAATTATAAAAGTATAAAGCTCTATTTCATTTTAAAGGAGATAAGTAACCAAATGCACTTATGCCCTTTATAATACATGTGCCTTCCATTTTCTGTTACTCCCTGTATATCATCTGACAGATATTAAGTATCTGTTATATATTCTTGTACATGATGTGATATTATGTGTCAGAAAGTCAGTAAACTTTTATTTAGCACCTTCTGTGTGCCAGGAAATGTGCTTAGTACTAGGGATACAAAAAGAAGCAAAAGGCAGTCCCTGCCCTCAAGATGCTTATAATCTAATGGAAGAGACCACATGGAAACAAATCTGTACAAACAAACTATATATAGGAAATAGTTGACAGAGAAGGGACTGGAATTAAGAGGAGTTGGGAAAAGCTTCCTGTAGAAGATGGGGTTATGTATGCATACTATTATGATATGTAATAAGATTAGTTAATATTATTTGGTTTAGATCTGTGATTTCATTGGTATAAGGAACTCTCTGTGAGGACATTGCTTCTACCAATGCATATGGACAATTTTTCTGAAGCTTTTAGCCTTAAGAATTCCCAGTGGAACTATAAGCTTAATTGACTTGTCCAGGGTCCTATTGTCTGTATGTGTCAGAAGCAAAACTTGGAAATAGGTCTTCTTGACTCTCAGTCCAACTCTCTACACTTATACCACCACGCTCCCTTTCTTCTGATTATTATCATTATCGTAATTATAATTATTATTAACTTCATTTGTCTAATCTTTCATGTTGATGGTCCTCAGAAATAGTCCTGGGACAAGTCACTATCTACCATTCTTTTATGTCTAGTGTTTGGTGAATCTATTCCATAGACAGATAAAATGATTGATTTTGTAATAGAATGAAAGTAGTAGCCTCAAGGCTAATTTCTGTAACTCACTAAAAGCCTTTTAGGGACAATTCCAGTAACAGACAGGACAACATGAATGGGAAGTACTTTCTCTTCTCACTTGGTTTTTATTACTGTCATTGACTCTCAATGCTTTGAAGGATTTCCATTCCACATCATTCAGATATTATATGTTTAAAACATTGAAGATGTTCAAAAATCTTTCAACAAGTGTTGTTCCTAGATGTTTGTGGATCATAATTATGCTCGAGCAATTATAGGTGAAAAATTTTATCTTTGATAATGCACTGGTTATGGTACAAATTTTTTTTGTTAAATTCTCAAGAAAATTTTGAGGTTTGTATTTGTAGTTCAGTGATTTGTCATCCATTAGATTGTGAAGAATCAAGCACTTCTGTTATATAATTCTGGTCACTTAATCATGTCTTTCTAAATGTTTTTCAAGTGCTCCAGTTTTCCCCCAAATTTAATTTTTATTATTTTTTCCAATTAACAAGCATTTATTTCTCTTTCTCCCCCATTGAACAATTTTTAAAAAGACAAATGAAACCCTCATAACAGGTATGCCTATCAAACAAATGCCTGCATTGCCCACATCTAAAAATCTATGTCTCATTCTGCATTTTAAGACCTTCACCTCACTGAGGGGAGGTGGGTAGTGTACTTCATCTTTGAACCATCATGGTTTGCAATTGTATTGATCAGAATTTTAAAGTTGCTTGTCTTTATAATCTTGCTGTTATTGTAGAAATTGTTATACTAATTCTGCTCTGCATCAGTTCATGTGAGTCTTCCCAGTTTCCTCGGAAACCGTCCATTTTGTCATTTCTTATGGGACAATGATATCCCATTACGTTCATATATCATAATTTGTTTAGTTATTCCCAAATAGGTGAGTACCCCTTCAGTTTCCATTTGGGGGCTACTATGAAAAAAGTTACTATAAATATTTTTGCATATATGGATCTTTTCTGTCTTTTTAAAAATCTCTTTTCTGCCTATACCTAGTAGTGCTATCACTGAATCAAGGGTATGCACAATTTAGTGACTTTTGGAACATAATTCCAAAATTGCTTTCAAGAGTGGCTGTGACAATTCACAGCTCCATCAGCAATGGATTATTATGCCTGTTTCCCTATAACCGCTCCAACATTTATCATTTTCCTCTTTTATCATCTTTATTGAAGGACATGAGGTAGTAAGGTGTGGTAGACCTTAGGGCGCAGTAGCAGAGCAGATAGTAGGGCCAAATGGTCTTCCATCCTGCTGTAAGTATTACATTTGGTGCCTCCTTGCTCATCCAAGTGGTGTGAGGATTATATCCATCTAGATGAGTGGGCCCATAAGTTTGATTAGAGCAGGGACCCTGGGTTCTTTCCCACAGGTGTGGAGGTGGAAAGTCAGTATCTAGTCAGGAGGGAAAAGGGAATCAGAGAATTGGCAAGAAGGTTAGGGGATTGGGCAGGGAAAGGCTTTTCGTGGTTCCTGATCCTGTAGGATGGGCTGGGATGCAGGTAGCCTAGGTGAAAGGAAGGGCATCTTATAGCTCTTTTTTTCTCATGTGCTTTGAGAACATGTGTTGGTCCTGTTCCTCCTCCTCCTCCCCATCATCATCAATAACATCATTATAACCAGTATCTAAAGCTAACTTTTTTTGGTCAATGAAAGAGCATTTAGCTTGGTTAAAAAATTATTTTTTTCAGGGGGAATTTCTTTGCCTTGACTTAATAAAGTTGTTGAATCACCATCAGAGAATTTCAGAACTGGAAGAAACCTTAAAGGTTGCTTAAATCTAACCTCATTTTATAAATGAAGATTCTGTAATAAGCAGTCCACATTGTAAAAGTAAATTTGGTCATTTTTGAAAGGGAAAGCACTCTTCTAGTGATTCCCCCTCTCTATCAAGACCTTGACTGACCCTCAGATATACCAAAATAGCTAATTTACATCTAGAAGTGAACAGTTTGCTCCCAGAGAAGGCTGTATTGCCATTATTAGATTGTAAACTCTTTTCAGGGCAGGAAGTCTGTCTCCCAAGAAATAATAGTGTTATTCACAATAGGAATTTCATACATTTGGAAAATGGTTAAACAAGATCAACACTGTCAATAAAAATGTTTCTTTACTACTTTGAGAATTTAGAAATGTTGAGTATGGGAATGCCTTCCATTGATTGAAGCCCCATTGTAATGCAGTAGATGGTCTTTGAGAGTTGCTATGGCCAAAAAATTAATCACCTTGTGAAAAACTTGATGATGAGCCTCTTTAAACTTAGGCTGGAAAGCAGAGATGCATCATCACCAGGGCCTTGCTTACTACCCTTCCACTTTATTTGGACCCACTGCCCTCACTGTTGAGAACCAAGAGCCATCTCTATGCCATTCTGATTTATCTGTATTTAATAGAGAGTTTAATAGTTATCTGACTTTAATAGAGAGAATGCTACTATCAAATATAATGCTAATTATTATTAAAATGTAATGTTCTCCACCTGTGAATGACTTAGCTATTCTTAGCAATATGGTGATCCAAGACAATCCCATCAGACTCATGCTGAAAAATGTCTGCCTCCAGAGAAAGAGCTGATGGCATCTGAATACAGACTGAAGCATACTATTTTTCCCTTCCTTCCTTCCTTCCTTCCTTCCTTCCATAAAATTACTAATATGGAAATGTTTTATAAGATTGCACATGTATAACATATCAGATTGCTTACTGTCTCAGGGAGGGGAGGAAGGGATAAAATTTAGAACTCAAAACTTAAAAAAAATTTTTAATTGTTTTTCATGTAATTGGGGGAAAATTAAATATAATTTTTTGAAATGTAATGTTCCTCACAAAAATCTTTTTTCTTCTAGGGTAGAAAGCCTTCAGTTGCACTATGATCTAGAACTCTCCCATTTAATGTCAAGCACTGATTTAAGTGAGGTCCAAGCGCGTAGAAGGGCATGGCAACAAAAACGAAATTCTGAAATGCAGCAAATTACTTTACAACTAATTGTTAACATCTTCAGGTATGCACTTTTAACTGTGTTCTTTACAAAAGCCATTACATGCAATTACATGTTAGTGAGAGACCATGGTTAAATTATAGCCATCAGCTGTCAGTAAAGTTCATTTTAGTTATGAATTTCATATTTCTTCTTCATGAGACCTTCTGAGTATGAATGTTAAGCATTAACAAAATTAGGTGGCATATTACCCTTTTCTCATTGTGTGCATCGATGAAATGCTTCTTGGATTCTTAAAAAGATCCATGATTTATTTCATCAGTATGAGTATTCCCTTTACTAGGGCAGACAAACCCTCCCTGTCTTAGTAGGTGGGAGCTCACAGTTCATTGCTGGAGCTATACTTCTGAAGCTTTTCCAGTTTGGTGTAGGAACTGTTAGAACTTGTGCTTCATGGACATAGCCATTTACTGTGGGGTCACTTTCCTGGCACAGGGGAGGCACTGGAGATTGACTACAATGGAGGGCAGGGGTACTAATAGTCAGTTATTGGTCTGATTAGTAATTGGCAGTCAGCAGGTAAAGAAGCGAAAATTACATGTGATTCTAAAACTGGATAAGCCAACCCTGAAAATTTGAGTCAATTGGAGTGGCTTCATTGTTGTCACAAATATTTCCTGTGTCTCTTTTCTTTGATGATTATCATCTTCAAGAATCTGTGTTTTCATTAGGTACCCAGTACTAAAGTAAGTTTAGTAAAGTATAGTAAAATACTAAAATAAACAAAATTTATTTCAAGATGACCAATCAATGCATGGATCATTGTTGGACCAATACAGGGATCCAGCAGCTGTTCTTTCTGATGTACAATTTACACCCTATAAAGAAAAGCATGCTAGATACTTGACAAAATGGTGCAATATAAATATTGATTGGAAATATTTTTTCAATCAGATTGATCTTTGCTGGAGAATTTAGGGTCTTTCGTTTTTCCAACTCTCTGTTCTTCCTTTTCTTTTCCAGCACTTCCCTTTCTCATTCTGTAATGCTTTCTCATCTACCAGAGTCCTCTAGCAAAGAAAAACAGGCTCTTTGATGTACTCTGCCCTGATAGCTCCTGCTGTCACTTTGTGTCCTGTTCCAAGAAGGATCTGTCACTTCTCTGGATGCCACTGTAGAGGTTTCTTACTTCAAAATACCCAAAATGATTATCATCACATATCTTCTGCTAACCTTTGCTTGCTATGCATGATTTGTATCCCCATCACTGAGTGCAGTGCCTGGCACATACTAGATTCATAATCGATGCTGGTTGATTGACTGACTATGCACTTATTTCTTTGAACTAAATAATGATTCATATTATTAAAAAAAAACTGTTCAGCTTAGACAGTTCATGCTGTTTCTGACTCCCAGATGTACATACAGTTCAGGTTTTAGTCCATTTCTCATTTTTTTTATTGTTCTCTGAAGGAGCAAAACTTTTAAATAGTATTTATTTTATAAATTAAGTCCATACAAAAAAATAGAAAAATTAGATGAGAGGAGCTTTTTTTGTGTATCTTCATGTATAAGTGATCTTTAGTTCACATTGTATAGAACTTTGTAGATCATAAATTTTTTATCACAAAATTCCTGTGAGGGAAATTGTATTGGTATTATCCCCTTTTACGGATGAGGAAACTTGACTCACAGTCACGTGACTAGTGAGTAGTCAAGCCAGGACTGGAATCCATGTCTTATCGACTCCAATTCTAGGATTCTTTCCACTATATTGTACTGCTCTAACTTCTCTCAGTATATCCAAATATATGTGTGAGGAAGGACTTAATTTTCAGGGAGCTGAGAAAGCCAGAATGAAATGAGGAAATGTATTTAACTAGTATAACTTTGTAATTGGAATGTTTAAAAATAAGGGGAAAACATTTAAAATGTTGAGATTGCTAAAAATGGAGCTTTGTTTCAATCATGTCACAATGCCAAAGAAGACTAAGAGAAATCTCTTGGGAAAAACAAAACCAGAACAAAACCCTGAAGATAACCAAAAGTCCAAGCATTTGATGGAGATCAAATGAGATAACATATGTTCATACTTTGTAGACCTTAAGGTACTACATAAATGCTAGCTATTATTAGTATTAAATTAGATCCTTTCCTTAATTCACAAATAGCCAAAATCATGTGTACATTTTTCCTCTGTCTTAAAGAGACGATAGATTAGATGTATACTCCAGTGGTATCAAACTCAAATAGAAAGTGATCCCTGGCCACACGTTGACTTAGAAAACCACAAATTAACATTATCTATGTTGTGTTGTGTTTTTATGTATTTTTGTTACATATTTCTCAATTACATTTTAATATGTCTTGGGAGGTGCTGGGGGAAGGCTTGCGGCCTGAAGGCCCAGAGTTCGACAGCTCTGGTATACTGTATGATGTATTAGATAGATAGATAGATAGATATGTATGTATAAGATAGATATACATACATATATACATATGTATGTGTGTGTGTGTGTGTGTGTGTATATATACGTATACACACACACACACACATATGAAAGACTCGCTTCTGCCTTCTTAAATGTACTGAATAAATAAATATTCTTTGATTTCCTACTCATGATAGTGGGAACTAAGAAAAGGAAAGGGCAGTCCTTACCCTAGAGGAGCTCATGACCTTTTGTTTTGTAAGAAAGTCATATTGCGTGCATGAAACAACTGGAAAACAGCATGTAACCAATGTCATCTTAACCATGTCACTGGGAGATAGGGCTAGACTTTCCGAAGAAGATACTTGCAAAGCATATATTTTTCAGTTGTTCTTCTATTACTATGTAAAAGTTTCATATATTTTAAGATGTTTCATTATTTATAATGTACTTTCTCTTATTAGAGAAGTAAAAAACCATCTTAATTATGAACATAGAGTGTTCAATAGTGAAGAATTTCTCAAAACAAGAGCACCAGGGGATCAACCATTTTATAAAAAGGTAAAAAAAAACTTTTTAATTTATATAGCATCTGTAAATATTTATATTACATGTAAAATTGGTTAATTAAAATAATTTTATTAATATTCTTAGACATTTCAATTATTTATTTTTGTAGTTTAGAAGCATTATTTATTCCATTATATACAGGATGTCCCAAATGTCTTCCTGCAGGTGGAGGTTGATTAAAGCTTAAACATATTAAAGCTTAAAGCTTAAACAGCAGTAAGATGTTTGGAACACCCAGTATTTATACAAAGGACCCAATACTTTGATAAGACAACATGAATACATTATTAGGTCTGTGTAATGTAAATGAGTTTTGGTTTTGAAGTTCAGGAAGTCAGCACAGGGCTTAGAGGGGAATGAAGGCAGGTGGGCCTGGGCCTCTCCATAAAATGAAAGCTCCAGGAAGAACTCACCAGTGGGACTAGTGGGGGAGGAATATTTATTCCAGGCTGAGAAGGCTATACCAAGGACTATTGTGAGGTGCAAAAAATATTTATTAAGTTCTTGGAAAACCTTTAAAGTGCTATGTTAATATCAGCTATTGTTACTTTATCTTGGAGTAATTTCCTACCTTTAAGAATTCTTCTATTCATCCCATATACTCTGGATGGCATTAGTTTTTGATCAAGAAAGCTTGACAAATCACTAGATTGAATCATCTAAAACTGAATTCAACTTCTTTAGCATATTTTTATTTTCATAAAATTAAAGATTTTATTTTTATAAATGCCTGCCTGTACTCTCATTTTAGAATATAAGCATCTTGAAAGTAAGGAATAGATTCTTCATATGCTTAACAGGATGTCACAGGCACATAAGAAAATGCGTCAATTATCTTTATTAGTTAGCTTCACCAACGTAATTTGTGTGTGTGTGGGGGGGATCTCTTATCCTGATATCTTTGCAAATTGGCTAAAATATTAGACTTAAAAGATTAATTTTTTCAATGATAATATATTTTTTCTCCCACCCCCTGAAAGTAAAGAAATACAGAACTCATGTAGGCATAGTTCAGCAAAATAAACACCTCATTGATGAGGTCCAAAAACATGTTTTGCATCTCATTTATCAGTTCTTCATCTTTGTTATGAGGTGGGCAGCATTCTTATTCATCAGTCTTCCGGAATTATGGGTGATCATTTAATAGTTGATGAGAGTTCTTAAGTCTTTCAGAATTGTTCATTTTTATAATATTTATGCTATGGAATAAATTGTTCTACTGAGACTGCCCCAGGTCATGCAGATCTTCCTGAAATCTTCTCTTTCTTCATTTCTTACAACATAATAATCTTCCATTAAATTCATATACTTTATCTGTTCAGCCATTCCCCAATGGATGTTCACCTCTTTTAGTTTCCAGTTCTTTTCCATTACAAAAATAACTGCTATAAATATAGTAAATGTAGATCCTTTTCTTCTTTGATGTTGTTTGGGTGTATAGGTCAGAAGAGACTTACTCATAGCTAGTAGTATCAAAAAAGAAATAAAATAATGGTGGCTGAAACTGCTCTAGTACTTTGTCATTTACAGACTTCTGTGTTGGATTTCTCATTTGAATCTCACAACAAATCAGGGAAGGTGGCATTATCTCAAATGTATAAATAGGGAAAGAAGCTCAGAGGAATTGAGGTTTATCACACAGCAGCTAGTAAGTTTCATCATGGGGATTTGAACCCAAGTCTCCTACCTTTCCAGCCTTCTTACACCTTATTCTCTGCTATATACTCTTCAATCTCGTGACACTGGTGTCTTGACTATTCCACAATTGATATTCCATCTCTTGGCTCTGGGCATTTTCTCTGACTGTCTCCCATGCCCGAAATGCTCTTCCTTAGCTCTTTCCCACTGATTTCCTTGGCTTCTTTTAAGTCCCAACTAACATCCCAACTTTTTCAGGAAAATCTTCCCAACCCCTCTTAATTCTAGTACCTCCCCTCTGTTAATTTTTACTATTTATCCTGTATATAGCTTGCTTTGTATGCATTTGTTTCCATGTTTTCTCCCCTTTAGATTGTAAGTTCCTTGAAGGCAGGAGCTGCTTCTTTTTGTATCCCAATGCTTAGCAAAGTGCCTAGCACATAATAGTTGCTTAATAAATGTTTATTCATCAATTGATTAATTCACTGAATGAAGGCAAATCCACTTTACGTGAGTTAGGAATTCAAGATCCAGTATCTATCTATGGATATCCATGAAGGTATGAAGACTTATATGAAATTATACATAAAATATAATGGAAATGCAATTAAAAATTCCTGTTTGAGGCTGTTTATTATCATAACAGCAGTCTAGCAGTTTTTAATTTCATCCTCTGCAGTGTTCTGAACTGATTAGAGCAGGAAAATTCTTCAAATAGAAAGAATGGTTAAGAGAAGATGAGAACTCAGATAGAGATCAATGGTTCATTGATAAAGGGAACTCCTGGATGAGGAAAAGTCCTTCTACCAACAAAGGTCTACATCTTCTCTGCAACTTAGAGCCTTGTAGAATTTCCTGCAGTCCTGAGAGGTTAAAGTGACTTGCCCGGCACTGCATAATCAGGAGGTGTCAGAGGAAGAGCTCAGACTCTCTGGGATTCAAAACCAGCTCTCTCCATCATCCCACATGCTCTAGACAGTTATCATCAGAGGTGTCAGACTAGATAAAGGCCTGTGGACTACTCTGTTGGTAAAGCTCTCAAGTAAGGCCTGAACCAGATTAAAGTGTCATTGGGAATTGTTAACTTGTTAATTTGTTAACAATTGTTGACAAAAATACAACACAGCATAAATAATGTTAATTTGTAGTTTTCTAAGTCAGTAGGGGGCTCAGTTTCTATTTGAGTTTGGCACCATTTATTTACACAGTATACATTTGCGATATCAAGTAAAGTGGGACTTTTGTTGTCTTTTGTTTTGGAGTGCTTCTTAGCACTAAGGCAATTAAGTACCTTGCCTTTGTTTGAATCGAGTCATTGATTGGAAACAATATATATCATGTGGTGCTAGTCATTAAAGATCTTTCCCACACTCTTTTGCTAAGTAGGCACTAAGCCTCAGGGCCCTAAACAGGGTATATATGTTCTGAGGTTGGCATTTTGCTTTTGGAGGTTTTACTCGTTGGAAGAGTGGTTGTGGGTTTGGCCAGATGAGACTTTGGGTAGCCATTAAGAGCCCCCTTGGCTTTGAAAACCCAGATGTTGGTGCTTCTCTCTCTGGTAACTATGTATTGTGATTTAGTCAGACAGATAGAAGCCTGTCTGTTAATTTGTGTTATTTTGCTCTGTTTATAATTCCTGTTGGTAATTTCTGTTTGTATTTTCTGTGAAAGTTCGGGGTGCTGACTTTTTCCCCAGAACTAAGTGAATGATGTGTGTGTGTGTGTGTGTGTGTGTGTATATATATGTGTGTATATATATGTGTATATATGTATGTATATATATGTATGTATATATATGTATGTATATATATGTATATATATACATATATATGTATATATATATTTAATTAAAGTAAGATTGTTTGATCCTTAGAAAAGCAGATCAAAGAACCTGTGCTAGCAGCCCTCCTGTGTGCTGGTGTTATTGCCCTTACATAGCCACAGTAGCAGCAAGTAGCATTGTTGTTACAACATTTAAATAAGGTTTCTTTCTAGAGGTTTTTGTTCGGGTGTGCTAGACAACAGCTTTCATGTTGATATAATGGTCTGGGTTCTAGTCCCAGATCTGCCATGACGTCAGTATGTGACCTTGGTTTCCTCTTCTGTAAAACAAAGTTTTAGCTTGGATAATCTGTAACGTTCCTTCCAATTGTAATTTCTGTAGTCACCTGGTGATCTGGGAGTATGACTAGCCACCATCTTTGTGAGATGTATCATAGAAACATAGCATCTAAGAGTTGGAAGAGATCACCAACGTTATATAAACCAAATCCATACTTGAATAGGAATCCACTTTTTACAACATCCCCCAAAGTGGGGCATCCAGTATCTGTTTGAAGACCTTCAGCAATAGGGAACTCACTACCTCCTGGGGTAGCCCAGTATACTCTTGGACAGCTCTAGATTTAGAGAATCACAGATATGATAGCTTTCCAGTCTCATTTAGAGGCATCTAGTGGTATAGTAGATGGAGGGTTAAATGCTCACACTGATAATTTAACAATAGGCTCCCATAAGATGTTTTGACCTGGCTCCAGCACATCCCTGATCCATATGGACGTGTATAATAGGAAGCAGGAGATATGGGATCAGAATATATTTGAGAGATTAAGGCTAGACACATAACTTTAGGAGTCATCTGCATAGATGTGGTAATTGCAGTTACTGTCAGCTGTTAATGAGAAGTTAGCAGTGAAAGGGGACAGAGCCATAGGACAATAGCTTTAGGTAGATGGTAAAGTGAAGTTGTTTTCTTTTTTTTTTAAAAAAAAATTTCAAGTATTAGGGAGACAAGAGCATGTTTGTGGACAGCAAGGAGAGAGATTGAAGTTGAGAGGAGGACAGAGGTTAAGTTTATGAAAGGGAAGAGTCAGGGGAGCAAGTGAAGGGGTTAGCCTTGGCTAAGAGAAAGCCCACTTCTTCCCCTAAGAGCTGGGATGGAGCCGGTAGTGTGTGCTGGTAAATGGTTAGCATCCAGCTCTATGGGAAACAGTGTATATATAACACCTTTTACGTTTAATCAGCATTATTAACATTTTCTCCAATATTTTCTTAAATCTAGGCAATCATGAAACGATAAATCAAGTCCTGATTTGTAGCATTTGCTGATTTCTGAGGTGCAAATACTCCCCTTGAAATTTAACAGTAAGCTCTTTTAAGCCAGTATGAGCCCACTGCAATGTACCACTGCAGAAGACTGAGGTGTAGAGGAAGGAATGTGAGAGAGCTCAGCAAAATAGAAAGCAAGGGATTAGATTTGAAGTTGAGGATTTAAGGGGAGAGGAGAAGTTTGGGGTAAATAAAAAGATTTCCATACAACAGCGAGGGCCCAGTTGAATTTAGCAGCAATGTATGGTAGAAAGAGTATTGAACTTGGAGTCAGCAGACTCCTGGGTTTGAATCCTACTTCTGATACCTGTTAGCTGTGTGGCCATGGACACACATGGAGCATCAGTTTCCTTATCCATAAAATGGGGATGTTAAGACCTTTCCTCCCTACCTCATAAGATTGTTGTGAAGATCAAATGAGATAACGTATGTGAAGTGATTTAGAACATGCTGTATAAATGTCATATATTATTAAGTAACATGAATTGTAGTGGAGCCAATGTCTGTGATTTTGTAGCTTCCTTTTTAGGGATCAGTGACTTAGGAGTAAAAGTGGAGAAAGTAGATGATGGGTGTGAACCATGGTGGAGGCTCAGCAAGCCTTGAAGAATGGGAAAACAAAAGCATGAAGGAATTTGTGGGTGGAAGACAGTGCTTTGTTGAACTAGGGTCAAGATTGTGAAGGAAAGAATGTGAAACCAGAACAAAGAGAATGGGTTAGGAGAATAGAGATGGATGGACTACAGGTTGTGATAAGGACCAGGAGCAGGCTTAGGTGGAAGTAGAAGGAACGGAAGTTGTGATCAGAGAATGGACTTTTCAGAGTTCAGATTTTCGGAGGGTGAAAAGGTTTTGGTGATATGAGATCTAACTAAATGAGGTCCACTCAGGTAGCTGACTAAGGTAGGATGATAATAGAGGTCATAAGAACAGAGGATGTTAATGACCTGGGGAGGTCCAGATGTTTGAGAAGTCTTCTGTATGATTTTGGTACCAAGGATTAATTTAGGTGTTAGGGAATGGATTTTCCACAAGGTTTGAATGAATGAGGAAAAAATTAAGTGGTTACTTTGGGCCAAACACAGTGCTAAGTGCTGGGCATGGAAATAGACAAAGTTAGAGAATCCCTGCTCTCATAAAGATTGTTTATAAATCGGTTTAGCTCCAGGGCAGATGGAAAGGCCCAAAAGTCTTCAGCCTTAAGTGGTTGGGCAAATGGCAAGGCCCAGACATTCTTAAGTTACTTAAGTAGTTAAGAGGACAATGCTGAGGGACTGTGGGGCACAGAGACCAGAAAGATGGTGAGGACATCTCAGATATATTCTGGAATAGCCTAGGAGGAGAATAGGGGGAGGGGGAAAGTAAGGAGATAAGAGCAACCTCCCGCCTAGTGGTAGTGGAGGCTCTCCCCACTACCTGGCCGTCTCAGGTTGGTTATCAGATAGTCCAGGGCCAGGAAGAGGAGACCAGGGGTGTCAGATACCACCAATAGTGAGAAGGCTCTGCTAGGTACAGAACTCATTGAAGAAAGAGAAAGAATGACCTAGAAATCACTACATTATAGCAGCAAAGATCTGGATGGAGTATTATAGTCAAATTATGTGCACTTCACCAAAGAGAGTTTGTTGAGAGCAGCAAGAGAGCAAACACTGTGCTAACTCTTGGCCCTGTGTGGTGGTGTCTGAGAGGATTGGGCATCACTGGAGAATGGTTAATGCTAGAAGATGGAAGGGGGTATAAGAGGAAGAGATAGAGGGTGAAATGGAGTTTGTTAATTGTAGAGTGAGCCTTCCAAATAGAAGAAGAGAATCTGAACCAGAGATTTGTAGTGCTCAACTGAATGGGGATAAGAACTTGGAGAAAGAGGTAGCAAGGGGCAGAGGTTTTCCCTCAGTAGATTTAAGGATTACAACAACAGGAGGATGGAATTTGCTATCATGGGCTAGGGAAGGGCTCTGCTGATGGTGTCTCTCAGGTTGGGTCCCTTCAGTTGACTGTAATGGGGGAGGAGAGGGCCAGGCCAAGGCTCATGGAAGCCAAGACAATCCTGAATTGGAGGAGATCCCTTATAATGTCCACTTCCCAGATGAAGTTCCCTCATTTGATTATCCCCTCTCAGGGAAGATTTTCCCCTCCACACCTTTGCCTCTATAATTCTTAGTTCTCACTTCAATCATTTGAGTCAAATCCTCTATAGTCACCCCTACTTCTTATTGTCTAGATGTGGTATTCAGTTAATTACCAAATGCTTATTAAGTGCCTGTGTGCTAGAAATTGTGGATTATGGAGAAGGAAACTTGGTACAATTGAATTTGCTTAGTTGTAATTGAAATTTTCTTGTGCATTTCAGGTGTTAGAGACCTACATATTTCATTCTTTTCTTAAAGCTCGTCTTAACAGAAGGATGGATGCATTTGCTCAAATGGAACTTAGCACCGAGTCTGAAGAAGACAGGTACATGTTGTCCCCCCTTAGTGGCTTAGTCTAAAGCTGGATTTTGGGGTCATGATCTGGGATAGTAAATTGGAAAGAAACATTTCTTTATTTTGGCTAAAAAAAACCTTTATACTTCATAGTATGCTTACTTCAAAAACTGTTGTTCCTATCTGAAATCCAAAATCATATGGTCAGTAACTACTTCAAACTTATCTTAGGATAGCCTCATTTCTTAAGGGAATATTAAATAATTTGATATTCATTATAATTAATCCTCTCTAAGGATGATTGCCCAAATCAGATCCACAAAGCTAAGAAAATGGTAAGATAAACAATTACTTCAGCCCTTCAAGGGTTTGTCATTTCACTGATGTGGGTATTCCCTCCACTGGTGCAGAGCTCAACCATTTTGTCACTTAACAAATGCCTTTCAGGGATTGCTGTGGCAGAAAAGTGTACCTCCCTGTTATCAACTGGAATGATGAGTCTTTCTGAGTTTAATTAGTCTGGACCTTAACAACAGACAGATGTTTGACCATTAGGATCACAGGGCCTATAGTTAAGGCCTTTCTAGTTTGTAGGATGGACCTTCTAGAACTTGTGTTTCCCTGGCATAGTCTTTGAGAGCTAATGACCACCCCTGTACAATGATGAAGGATTCTGTAGGACTTTAATGGATGAAGATAAATTATTACAGTAAAACTCCATTATGTATCACTCACATTTGAAAGTTACAATCAGATGATACAGTAAGAGGGTTAGTGACTATTTCAAATTTGTCTCAGGATAATCCCATTTTTAATCCTAAATTATTTTTTTATTATTATTACTTAAAACTATAATAAGAGTCCTCCATTAAAGTCCTATTCTTGTGTCTCATGGTGGTTTGAGGGTGATTCCTGGTTCTTAGACCAAGAGTACGTCTCTATAGAAAGATAATTTTGCATCTAGCAATGATCTGGCATTCAAGGACCAGCCCAAGTTAAGAGATACTCATGACCAGATGACTGGCCACCAGGTATTGGTTTGGCCATTTACAATTAGGAAGAGGTGAGAAATGGAGAGGTTGCCAGTAGTATGTAGGGAGAGCGTATACACAACAATGAAATCATGGACACTTGATGTATTGAAGTAACTGCTACAATTACTAATTATTTTGACTATGAGGAATAGCAATATAACTTTACTTTTGGGTCATATTTTATCATTTCAATAGAAATTTTATATTCCTTATCCCTTTCAAAAGGAGTTGGTAGAGTTGTTTTTATTGTACATCCAAAGAAAACAGAAAAAAGATTATTTCATGGAATGGCTGATAAACTCATATAGTAGTACTGATGATAAGTATTTACAAAAAGACCACCATGAAATTAATTTCAGTTTATGCACCAACCAATGTTGCTGAGGATGAAGAGATAGAGAAATTCTACAAAAACTTTTAAGACATTCCAAATTAAAGCAACATATACTGTGATACTCGGTGGCTTCAGTGCAAAGGTGAGTAAAGGTGAGGATGATGAGAAATATGTGGGAAAACATGATTCAGAGAAAACCAAAGAGAGACCAAAGACTTGTAGACCACTCATAGGTGAATAGAGTGCCAGGCCTAGAATGAGGGAGACTCATCTTCATGAAGTCAAATCTGGCCTCAGACACTAACAAGTCACTTAACCCTGTTTGCCTCAGTTTCCTCATCTGTAAAATAAGCAGGAGAAGGAAATAGCAAACCACTCTAGTATATTTGCCAAGAAAACCCCATATGGGGTCACACAGAGTCAGACACAACTGAAATGACTGAACAAAAACAACAACAAAAAAAACATCCTGATGCTTATATGTCATGATTTTTTTTGAGAAAAGAATTGTTAGGTGCTATACATGGCAAGCATCAAGCAACAATTAAAAAAATAAAAAGATTGCATTTTACCCAGGCAGAAAAAGATTTGTTACTGATGTAGTGTTATCTCTGGATCACCTGTCTTTGATAAGTCAGACTGCTGGCTTATCAGGGAAAAGATCAGAATTAGTAAAAAGCTAAAAAAAAGAATGATCATGAGAAAAATAAATGCTGAACAATTGAAACAACTTAATCTTGAACTATTTAAACAAGTGCCAGCAATCAGAAATGGGAATGGACTTCACTAAGGGTATCAACACTGCATGGGCAGCTAGGTGGCGCAATAGAGAGCATGCTGGGCTTGGAATCAGGAAGACTCGTCTTGATGAATTCAAATCTGATCTTAGACACTTACTAGCTGGATGACCCTGGGCAAGTCACTTAACTCAGTTTGCCTTAATTCTTCATCTGTAAATGGGCTGGAGAAGAAAATGGCAAACCACTCCAGTATCTTTGCCAAGAAAACCCCAAATGGGATCATGAAGAGTCAGATATGACTGAAGTGACTCAACAGCAACAACAACGACATGAACACTGATTACATAATTTTATAAAGACATTGATCTGCAGTAAATATGTTACTACACAAAGAAAACTAGCAAAACCCTGAAAGCAACTTATTCAGCAAACAACGACTTACTTGCCAAGTGGAGAGAGATGGCAGCCAAAGGCAACAGTTGTTTATAATGAAAACTTTTAGTGAAGAAACATGGTAAATGACTATGAGCAGCGGCATCTGATAAAGGAGAGAGAAGCACCAGAGGCTAAAACCAGTTTAGAGAAAGCTTGGTAAGAGTCAACTGAACCAAGTCATACCAAGGGCATTTAAGGACAAACTTGGAAAAGATCTGTAAATATTATGGTGACAAACTTTTCACTGTCCAGGGCAGTATTACTGCTACACTTGGACATCCAATACCATAGTCTCAGATATGATGATAGGTGAAGTAGAAGTGGTGGTAAAGAAGGGGAAAGCAGCTAGACTGGACCAAATATATGGAAATGAGATCCATGCTGGAGGGAGACACAAAAGTGAAAGTCCTGAGGGCCCATATGTGAAGTAGTCAAAGTACAGGAAGATACCAAAAGTGTAGAAAAAAATCTTCGACCTTCTTAATACCAAAAACATCACAACTACCAACAATGCCTACTCTACCAACTCTACAAAATCTTTAGATGAGCTATCTATGTACAAATCAGTCTCATCTTATCACCTCCTATTCCGTAAACTCCAGTGGTTCCATATTACCTCTAGTATAAAATATAAAATCATCTGTTTGGGGCCAGACCTCCATATGCTTCAGCATAACCCTGGGCAAACCACTACATGCTTTAATATAGTCTCAGGGAAATACAGAAACACCCCGCCATCCTCAGCACACACCAGACACCACCACTAGGACCCTAGCTCAGCACCAGGTAAGTTGTCAGACCCTACAGCCTCAAGCAGTGCCAGCCCCCCCATCCCATCCCCTCAGCACAGCAGCAGACATGAGGGTCCCCTATGGCCCTCAAGGCAGCATCAGTACACCACCAGGTAAACAGCCAGGACCTGTAGCCTGTGGCACAAGAAGACTGAGACAGTATCCCTTCCACCCTGGAAGCAGAGCTCAAGTTTAAAAGAAGGGGAAAAGGCCAAAAAAGATGAGCAAAAAATGACAAAAAAAGAATCTGCCCATAGAAAGTTATCATGGTGACAGGGAAGATCAAGATACAAACTCAAAAGAAGGCAGCAACGGGAACAGTAGGCAAACAATTGGGCAAAACCACAAAGAAAAATGGGAAGTGGTCTCAAGCCCAGAAAGAACTCATGAAAGAGCTCAAAAAAGTTGCTTAAAAATCTTATAAGAGAGGTAAAAGAAAAATTGGGGGAAAATGAGAGTGATGCAAGAGAATTATGAAAAAAGATTCAACAGCTTAGAAAAAGAAAACAACTGCTTAAAAAGTAGATTGAGCCAATGGAAAAGGAGATACAAAAAAATCCACTGAAGAAAACTCCTTAAAAAGTACAGTTGGCCAAATGGAAAAGGAAGTACAAAAGCTAACTGAGGAAATATCTCCTTAAAAGTTAGAATTGGGCAAGTGGAAACTAATGACTCTATGAGACATCAAGAATTAATTAAACAACTTCAAAAGAATGAAAAAATGGAAGAAAATGTAAAATATCTCATTGGAAAAACAACTGACCTGGAAAATAGATCCAGGAGAGACAATGTTAGAATCATTGAACTACCTGAAAGTCATAATCAAAGGGAGAACCTAGACAGCATCTTTCAGGAAATTATCAAGGAAAACTGCCCTGATATCCTGGAACCAGAGAGCAAAATAGACAAAGAATCCACCAGTCGCCTCAGGAAAGAGATCCCAAAATAAAAGCTCCAAGGAGTGTTATAGCCAAATTTCAGAACTATCAGGTCAAAGAAAAAATACTGGAAGTGGCCAGAAAGAAACAATTCAAATATCAAGGAGCCACAATCAGGATTACATAGGACTTAGCAGTTGCAAGATTAAAGGATCAGAGGTCATGGAACCTGATATTCTGAAAGGCAAAGGAGCTAGGGCTACAACTGAGATCCACCTACCTGGTGAAATTAAGCATAATACTTCAAGGGGGGAAATGGTCGTTCAATGAAATACTTCAAGCTTTCATAAGGAGAAGACCAGAATTGAACAAAAATGTGATCTCCAATATCAAGACGCAAGACAAACCTAAAAAGGAAAAAAGGGAAAAGAAAACATAAAGGACTCAATGGAGCCGAACTGTTTATGTCTCTACATAGGAAAATGATACTTCTAATTCTTAAAATTGTACCACTAGTAGTACATCTAGAAGGAATATTCATAGACAGAGGGTATGGGCATAAGGTGAATTTGAGGGAATACATAAAAAATAAAGGATGAGGAAGAGGAGTACACAGGGTACAGAAGGAAGGGAGAGGTAGAATGGGGTAAATTATTTCACTCGAAGAGGTAAGAAAAACCTATTATAGTGGAGGCAAAGATGGGAGGGGGAGCAATGGGCATTACTTGAACCTTACTCTCTTCAGTATTGGCTCAAAGAGGGAATAATATGCACAATCAGTTGAATATAGAAATTTATCTTACCTGACGAGAAAGTAGGAGGGGAGGTGATTAAATAAAAGGGGTAGGGGAGGGCGGGAAGGGACTAACAGAAGGGAGGACAGATCGGAGGAGACAGTAGACAGAAGCAGGACACTGGTGAGTAGGGAAAAGGTGAAAAGAGAGGGAGGACAAACAGGAGGAAAAATAGGATGGAGGGAAATACACAGTAATCATAATTGTGAATGTGAATGGGATGAAATCTCCCATAAAACAAAAGTGGATAGCACAATGGATCAAAAATCATAATCCTACAATATGTTGTTTACAAGAAACATGCTTGAAGCAGAGAGACACACACAGGGAAAAGATAAGGGGCTGGAGCAGAATCTATTATGCTTCAGTTGAAGTAAAAAAAAAAAAGCAGGGGTAGCAATCCTGATCTCAGACAAAGCAGAAGCAAAAAGTAGACCTAATTAAAAGAGATAAGAAATGAAACTACATTTTTTCTAAAAGGTACTAGAGACAATGAAATAACATCAATACTAAACGTAGATGCACAAAGTGGTATAGCATCCAAATTCTTAAAGGAGAAGTTAGGTGACTGAACGAGATAGAGAGCATTACAAAATGTAAAAAAATAATTTTGGTTATATTAAATTAAAAAGCTTCTGTACAAACAAAACTTATAACCAAGATCAGAAGGAAAGCAGAAAGTGAGGAAACAATCTTTATAGCAGGTGTCTCTGACAAAGGCCCCATTTCTCAAATACATAAGAGAACTGAGTAAAATTTGTAAGAATATAAGCCATTCCCCAATTGATAAATGGTCAAAGAATATGAAAAGGTAGTTTTCAGATGAAGAAATCAAAGCTATCTTAGACTAATGAAGAAGTGCTCTAAATCACTTTTGGTTAGAGAAATGCAAATTAAAACAACTCTGAGGTACCACCTCACATCTATCAGATTGGCTAATATGACCAAAAAGGAAAATGATAGATGTTGGAAAGGATGTGGGAAAATTGGGACACTGATACACTGTTGGTTGAGTTGTGAATTGATCCAACCATTCTGCAGAGCAATTTGGAGCTATGCCCAAAGGGCAACCAAATTGTGCACATCCTCTGATATAGCAATACCACCCACTAGGTCTGCATCCCAAAAAGATCATAAAAAAGGAAAAAGGCCTTAACATGTGCAAAAATATTTATAGCAGTACTTTTCATGGTGGCAAAATATTGGAAATTGAGGAGATGTCCATCAGTTGGAGAATGGCTGAGCAAGCTGTGGTATATAAATGTAATAGAAAACTATTATGCACTAAGAAATGTTGAACAGACAAATTTCAGAAAAACCTAGAAAGACATGAACTGATGCAAAGTGAAATGAACAGAACCAAGAAAACATTGTACACAGTATCAGCAACATTGTGTGATGATCAACTATGAATGTCTCAGCTCTTCCCAGCAACAGAATGATCCAAGAAGAGTATAAAGGACTCACAAAAGAAAATGCTATCCACATCCAGATAAAGAAACGATGGAGTCTGAATGCAGAACGAAGCCACTTTTTTTTCACTTAACTTTATTCTTTTTCATGACTTTTTCTCTTTGGATCTGTTTCTTCTTTTACAACTGTGACTAATATGGAAATATGTTTTACATGATAATACATGTATAACCTATATCAAATTGTCTGCCATTTTAGGGAGAGGGAAGGGAAGGGAGGGAGAAAAATTTGGAACTGAAAAATTGTAAAAATGAGTGTTAAAAACTGGCTTGACATGTAATTGGTAAAAAAATAAAATACTATTAAAAATCACCTGTTTGGTTTTTGAAGCCCTTCATAACCTGGCCCCTTCCTACCTTTCCAGTCTTTTTATACCTTATTCCTTTCATGTCAGTCAGTCAACAAAGCATTTGTTAAGTTTTTACTGCACACCAGATACTGTGCTACATGCTAGGAATACAAATACAAGCAGAAAGAAAGACAGTTCCTGCCCTTATGTACATACTCTGCAATCTAGTGACACAGGCTTCCTTGCTGTTCCTCAAACATCATAACACCATCTGTAGACTCTGGTCATTTTCATGGGCTCCAAGCTTGGAACACTCTTTCCTCATGTCTGCCTCCTGGCTTTTCTGGCTACCTTTCAAGCTAAGGCCTCAGTTAATCAATTTTAGTGCCTTCCCTCTGAGATTATCTCATTTATCCCATATAGATAATTTTTTGTACATCGTTGTTTGCATGTTGTATCCTTCATCAGACTGTGAGTTCCTTCAGAGCTCACAGGGATTATTTCTGGCTTTTCTTTGTTTCCTCAATGCTTAGTATAGTACCTACCACAAAGCAGGTCCTTAATAAATACTTGACTTGACATGTTGACTTGATTTTTGCCTCAAAGCAGTAGAGAATATAAGATCCTACTGTTCTTATTTTTTCTTGATTATGAAAATAGAGGGAAATGCCATCTTAAAGGCCCCTTTCCAATAATGTGTTTCCCATCTCTATATCAAAAGCATCCAGGATTCCTTGAAAGACATAATAACAGATATAACCCTATTCAACAGCCCTTGGCTCATGAACATCAAGAAAAGCATAAAACAGAGATATGTATGCTTGCTAACAGTGTTCATCATTGTGATAGAGGAGATCCACCTCAGAATCCAGGTCAAAAAAAAGTATTCTAGATGCTTTTGGATGACATTGTCTTGGTTGCAGCATCCTCTAGAACATTGCAGAATCTTCTGGAAGTTCGACGTGACTATTCAGATAAAAAGTGCATGAAGAATGGCTAGGGCTGAGATTATAACGTGCATTTGGATGGACAGCTATAGGACTTTTCCATCAATTTGTATATCTGGGACAAAGAGTGCAGATGGACAGCAAGCTGTTCTTGGAGTTGAACAGGAGGAAGAGAGTGGGCTAGATTGTCTTCTGGGGAAAAAATTGTCTTTAGTAACCACAAGCTTCCTGTGAACACATAGGGCCATCTTTTTAATATCAACAACACTATTCCTGTATGGAATTTATTCTAGTATTCCTGTATGACAGCAAGATATGAAATATAACAAACTCGAATTGAAAAATGAATCTCATTTGTGGTTTCATGTGTAATCCTTTTTCTTTTTTGTGTGTGAGAAGTTGATATTTGTCAAGCTCAAAATAACAAAATATTACAATTTTAAAAATTGATCTCCCACAGAAGACAATGGAGTGGTGCATTATATGTTTGAGCTGTCTAGAACCAATGAGAAACATAGAAGAACTGGAGTACAATATATCATCCAAGAAATACAGGATGGGGAAGAAAGGAACAAGCTCTTAGTAGGCACCTACTATGTGCAAGGCATTGTGCTAAGTGCTTTACAAATGCTATCTCATTTGATGCTTATTTAAAAAAAAAGGTGGAAGAGAAGATGGACTCTGTCTGCCTGGGGATAACAGCTATTGTGCTCCTCTGGTGTCCTGTCAATGGCAGAAGGAAACCAGGAAGGTCTCAGCACAAGGGGTGAACTTCCAGTTGTGAATTTCTGGAAACACATGGACAAGAGTTACACAGAATGGGAAAGTATATGAAGATTGTGGGCTAAATCGTTGGAATACACTCCCAAATCTATGAGATCATAGATCCATTTGAGTAGCCCTTTTGATCCTAACAACCATCCTTTGAGATGGGCTGGGCAGATGGCATTCTGTTTTGCAGATGTGAAAACTGAGGCTTAAAGAGATGAAGCAGCATGAGCAGTGTCATACATCTGGTACATGGCAGGCCCAGGATTTGAGTCCAGGTTTTCTGATTCCTCGTACCATATTGATTTGGTTATAGTGTGTGAGTCAAATATTGTCTCTCATGTGCATAGTAAAATATGCATACCATCTATTTCTCATTTTAATAGAAGTGTTGCCCTTATACACTGATACTATGATGTGTTTGTGATCTCATCATTGTGAGTACTTCCTCGAGCAGAGCAGATTATAACTCATACGTACCATGTACCATGTGTCCATCTTGTGGGACTTCCTCCACATCTTCCCATAAATCCTCCGTGGAAGGCCCACCTAAATTATTAGGGAAACTTTTCTTATTCTCTTGACATTTTATGGGCACCCATAGACTACACAGGCTATCTGTCCATTGGTCCTCTCTCAGTCATATTCTTTCTTCTTGTTTTACCTGTCATACATTTCTCTGATGACAGCTTTTATACTTCTTGTCCTGCATAATTTCTTCATTTATAATGTGGTAGATTCTATTATACCTACCACAACCACTCCAAAACCTTCTTAACTTCATTTCTTCAGAGACTGTGATATTCCATGATTTATTGCCCAAGACATCACCAGAAGAATATTGGTGTTAAAAAGATAGGCTTTTGTTTCAGGCAGAATCTTGGGATCATTAAAGGAACTTTTTAATTTCCCAAAGGTCATTGCCCATTCTCTTCCTTCTGTTCAATCCTTGGCTCACATTACTCATTTGCAGTATCTGTCCAAGATATATATATATACTGATGGATGAGCTCTCCTTCTAACTTCATATCATGATCAGGAAAATAGGCATTCTTCATTCTTGTATGCATCATAGAATCACAGAATTTGAGGCTTGGGGAAGCTTACCTCAGTAGCAATCATGCACAAAAGGAATTCCTCCTGTGATGTATCAGACATACAGGGAAGGGAGGGAGAAAAGAACCCTGTCTTAAATGCCTACTATGTGCCCAACATTGTGCTAAGCATTTTACAAATATTATCTCATTTGATTCTCACAACTCTAGGAGGTAGGTCCTAGTATTATCTCTATTTTATAATTGAGCAAACTGAGACAAGTCAAGTGACTTGCCCACGATTAGGTCACACAATTAGGAGGTAGCTGAGGTTGGATTAGAACTCAGGTCTTCCAGACTCCTGGCCAGCACTCGTATCAACTGTGCCACCTAGCTCCCCTAAAGTGGCCACTTAATCTCTGCATGAAGTCCTCCAAGAAGAGGAATGTACCATTTCTTAGGGCAGTCCATTCTACTTGGGGCAGCTCTCATTATTATGTTTATGATGACATCAAGCCTAGGTTGGTCAGTTCTGTCCTCTGGGGCCAAATAGAACACTTCTACTCTCTCCTCCACTTGATAGCCTTTGAGATAATTGAAGACAGTTATCATGTGCCCCCTAAGTCTTGTCTTCTACTCAGTTCCTTCAATTAGTCCTCATGTGTCATAGACTCAAGGCTCTGGATGATCCTGGTCACGCCGCCTCTGAGAAGGTTATCAATATCCTTCTTAACCTCCCCAAGCTGGACACAATACTCTAGATGAGGCCTGATGATGGCAAAGTACAGTAAGACTGTTACCTCCCCATTCCTGGGAGCTATGACTGTCTAAACACAGCTGTAGATTGCATTAATAATAATTGGGGGGTGGGGTTTGGCTGTGACATTACACTGCCAACTCATTGAACTTTCAGTCCACCAAAACCTTCAGATATTTTTCAGAACAATTGCATTCCCTCCTCACTTCCCACCATCCCCAGTTTAGTACTTGTAGATTTTTTTTGTATCCAAATACAAAATTTTACATTTATCTCTATATTTTTATGTTATTCAATTCAGCCCAATGTTCTCTAGCCTAGGGGGTCAACACATTATGGCTGGCCGTTGACCTGTTTTGTAAAGTCCATGAACTAAGAATATTTTTAAATACAATTAAACTTTATTTTAAAATGTAAAAGGTATTCTTAGCTTGTGGGTGAAACCAGGAGTTTGCTGACCCCTGTGCTAGCCTGTCAAGACTCTTTTGTGTTTCGACCATCATCTACTGTATTAGCCGTCCCTTCCAGATTTGTGTTATTGACAGATTTCATTAGATTCCCATCTATGCCCTTATTTGAATCACTGATAAACAGCATATGGCTAAACCCTGATCCCTGGAAATCTCTGCTGCAGATCTCCTGCCATGTCAACATTGAACCATTAATGGCTACTCTTTGAGTCTGGTCATGCACCCAGCTCTGAGTCCATGTAATTGTATTGTCATCTAGTCGGCCTTTCCCCATTTTCTCCACAGGAATAATATGAGATACTTTATCAAAAGCTTTGCTGCAATCTAGGGAGACTGTAGCCACAGCATTCCCTTCATCTATTAGTTTAGCAATTCTGTCAACAACAAAAATTAGGATAGTCTAGCATAGCCTGTTCTTGTTGAAACCATGTTCTTTGAAATTACCAATTTTCTTTTCACAAACCATCTCTCTTAATAATCCTTTTTAGAATTTCCCCAGAACAAACACATAATCATGCTTAAATTGTTAAGCTGAGTGTTTGGTGAGAGTCTGTTGAAATGTTAAACCCAAAATATCTTAAATTGGATTTGTTTAGAATATCTGGGGTCCATGAAATTGTTTTTTAAAAAATATTTTGATAACTATCTTTTAATTCAGTTAAATTAATTTCCTCAGCCATTCTTTGTATTTTTATTTTATGCATTTAAAAACATTATTCTAAGAAAGGGAACATAGGCTTCAGTAGACAGCCAAGATGATCTATAACACAAAAATTATTAAGAATCCCTTCTTTAGAGACTGCTCTGGAGCTAAAGATATCAGCCACTGCTAAATTTCTAAATTTTCATTTTGGACACAGGTTAAGTTTTAGATGTCTGTTAGAATGGTCTAGAACACTGTACATAGTAGGTACTTAGTAAATGGTCATTGGTCAACACTTTAATTATGCAGTATGTTTTGCCATTTCATTAATAGCTCTAATTTCTACTTCTTTGCTTGTGTCTGCCATTCATATTGGCCTCTAAGGAATCTTATTCTTCAGTATATTGCAATATCTATAGAATATGTTTGTCTTTTCAGAATGAGTATCATGCTTGTAAGCCCAAGAAGACCAACAATTGAGAAAATGGCTTCTCGAAGATTTTCCCGTCAGTACATAGCTAACAGACGAATGGTAGTGAGCATGCCAAATCTACAAGACATAGCAATACCTGAATTACCCCCAAGGAATTCATCACTTCGGAAAATAGAAACTGTGAATAGTTGTAAAGGCAATAATACAGGTGATAAAGTGTGTGTCATTTCTTTCCCCAAACTTTGATGAATGCTACTAAAACTTTTTATAATTCAGAAATGCAATCCTGGACTTTGTAGATACATATTTTTTAAATACCCTAACTGAATGACATGGTGCTTGCTTATGTAAAATAGCTAAATTCATAAAAATACTTGAGCTCATAATGCCGTCTTGAAGTATCCAAGGAGCCCTTGGAATATAAAATACAATAAAATACAAATTGACATTTTGACACTTGCCACATTTTGTTTCTCTCTGAGCTGCAGCAAATCAAGCTCCATTATAACACTAGCTTGTTTGTAAACTGGCCTGGGGGCCAACTATAACTGTCATTCTGTAAACATCAGCTTGTTTAAGAGTTTCTGAGGTCCTTCTAAGTATAAACAAGAGCCGGGACACTCACCCCTATCTGGAACTGCTGTGGCAAGTTGAATCTCTGCTGGACTAGTTTTTGGTCAAGGGAAGCCCCCATGGTGGGGACTTGAGAATGCTTGAGTAGGCATTCTTTGATCTCTCTATGGGAAATAGTAGAGGGAGAGTCCCAGTTTCATTTGAATCCCTGGAATATTTCATGAGTGGATAGGATGGGGCCCCCAGAGAGATCTGAATACTGACTGACGTATATCCAGAACAATATAAGAGTTTATATTGAAATTCTTTGTCTGGGGCGAAGAGTTGATAATGATGCAATAGTAAAAAAAGGAAAGACAAGTGTCAACGAAATATAAAAAATAAACACAGAAGAGAACAGAAGGAAGTTCAGTAGGGACACAGATAAGCAGGGCAGTTTTGTTACTATTGTTTTCAATTTAATATATAATTAAGAAACTGTATATGATAGAAGTTCACAGTTTCATATACTTTTCCTTTTTCCTGCCTTCTGCATGCTTAAATGTCCATGTTTGATGTTTGTCAGCTTTATAATAAAAAAAGAAAAGAAAGAAATCTGAGTTTAAAAATCCAGTGCTTAGTACAAGCCAGGCACACAATGAGGTGCTTAATAAACACTGATTGATTAAAGCAGATTCTGAGACATTTCCTAAAAACCATATGGGGTCTAGGAATGTGCACAGAAGTTTGTTCCATGGCCAATATATGCTAGATTATAAACACTCCATTTTCAGGTTCTGCAGCATTTGGATTTTTTGTAACATTGGGGCATGTAGACATGGTTTCCAGGGTGCACAGATACTTCACCTAAAAGTCATGATGAACAAATACGACTTTGAGGGCATATGTCAACAATTTTCTTACATTAAACCTTACTTTTTTTGTTGGCTTTTAGTTCCAAAGCTGACCTCCAAATCAGTGTACACATTCAAGATACCAGAAATACATTTTCCGCTGGTGAGTCAGTGTGTTCATTCCTATTTTGCTGATTTTATCAACCTTCTGAGTAAGGCTATCAATTTCCCACCATCTGATAACTCTGTGCTGCTGGCAAGGTATTTCTACCTTCGAGGACTCATTAATTTAATGCAAGGGAAACTCCTGGGTGCACTTTCAGATTTTCAGAGTCTATACAGAACGGACATAAGTATTTTTCCCGCTGATCTCGTAAATAGAATGGTGGAGTCAATGTCTTCTTCTGAGCGTTCCCAAGCTGAACGGCAGCCCGAGCTCAGAAGACTCATTAGTGAAATAATGGAAAAACCAAGAGAAGCCACCAAGGTAGATGACCACGTTAAAAACTTTGAGTTACCAAAGAAGCATATGCATCTGGATGATTTTGTGAAGAGAATCCAGGAATCAGGAATTGTGAAGGATATCAAAATTATCCACCGGTTGTTTGAGGCATTGACTGTAGGTAAGAGGAAAAATATATTATGGTCCTCTCAATGTAAACATCATTTTGGCGGGGATGATCCTTATCAAATTGTACCTTCTTTAGAGATTATTCAGTAATGTGTGTGCATTCAGTCTTTGCTATTATTGGAATCGCTGGCACTGTGGAGATTTAAGAGATAGGTTGTATCTATTTGCCTTGGTTTCTAAATCCTAAGTCCCAGGGTTAGGAAGTAATAGAGGGAGAATTATAAAGTGAGATAGGGAAGGAAATCACCCCTGGGTACAATTATGGTTCCCCAGAAAGTAACCACTGTCACATCAGATGTAGTGACTCATAGCAGGTGTTTTATTAACAGTTTTTATAGTATCAAGGTATCATATGAAAGGGATATGTTAAGTAATGTCAATGTTATTTGTTTTTCTGTTGGTATAACCCTCTTAAAGGCAGGCTGGCATTTGTGTGCATGTATAGCATAGCATGGACAGGAATATAATATTTAATAATAATAGCTTGTATCCATAAAGTGCTTTTCAGTTCACAAAGTGCTTTCCTCAGAACATGCTAGAACTCTTTTTCTTATCATTATTATTCCGGATTAGTCTGCTGAGAAAGGAGTGAAACTATAAATTCTGATACTCTTCTCATTAGTTCTCTGCCATTATAAGTCTGGGCATGGTTGACTTCAGAAAGTATTTTTTTTTTTAATGAAAAAACATTTATTGAATTCCTACTAAGCTCAGTATTGGGGATGGATGACAACCATGGAAAGACAGTCTATGGTCAAGTTCACAGTTTGGCAGTGGGTGGGGGAGGAGACAACATATTATTAGAGAGTTCAATTGCTGGGTAAATGAAAAGACTTTTAAAAGTTCTAATTCCTAAAAGTCGCAAGAATGCACCAGAGGGGCAGATTGCATGGCCCAGACAGGCATCTTTAGATAGCAGTCTGGATTAGCTTATAGGTAGTTTAGGGTAAGAGCTGAGCACATCAGAGTTCAGTTGGATCTGACAGAGATGAGGAATCTGCCTTTCTTTTATTAGTAGTACATGTGAATAATTTCTATAATTGTTTAGAGTATGTTTATAATAATTTCTACTCTAATTAGTAGTAAATGTGAACAATTTCTATAATTGTTTATAGCATGTTTATAGTATAAAATATAGTATTTTGTTCATATTATTGAAGAAAAATTAAAATAGCACATAGCTAAACAGATAGTCATGGAAGACAGCTCCAACACAAGAGGGGGAGAAGGGTAAAGAGATTGATTTGGAGATTATATTGCAGGACTAAAGAGAGTAACACTTTAAATTTCACCCTCTGCAAAGTATTAATTGAGTCTTCTCACTTCTTTCTAGTTGCTTCTCTGGCTAATCTTTTAGCTTCAGTATTGCCTTCAACTTTCGAACTGGCAGGTACATACTTCCACTCAACCTTCATGTCCTGAGTCATAGTATCCAGCTTAGTGAATTGGTCTTTGTGGACTACTTCTTTATTTTTACTTGTTTTCCAGTCATTTTCTTTCCAATTGTGAATCCATTCATTCATGCCTTTGGTGACAAGATGATTATCTGTGTACACAGTGAGTCTGTCCTTATTTTGGGCCTTTGCTTGCTCGATCGCTTTGGTAGCTGCTTCCAATGATGCTCTTTGGTTTGTCTGTCGTCCAGAATGTGTACTACTTATGTTTCGACCATTGTTGGGGTCCCAGAAGACACCAATACCTCCTTGCGCTCCTTCTCTTCCATTATTTTTGCAGGCACCCTTGACATACACAGTGTTAGGGTCTGATGCCTGGTATGATTGCCCATATGGGCTTTCAGAGCCTCTAGTCTCCCAGCGATACTCATAGCTCCTTGGATTGTGTTTCCAACTCATCTCCAGTCTCTCCAAAGTCTTGGTGTAAAAAAGAAAATGAGTCTGACCTTCAGAGATTGAGCCAGAAAGTATTTTTGAACACAGCACGAGATTAGGTTTGGGTGTTAGAAGTTGCATGTGTGTTTTGAGAGGTAGGAGGACGTGGTGTAAGAGGCAGCATAACTTAGCCGATATACACTGGATTCAAGAACTTCCAAATTCAAAACCTGCCTCAGAAACTTACTGTCAGACCCTGGGCAAGTCACTCAACTTTTCTGAGCCTCAGTTTCCTCAGCTGTCTGGGTCTCCTTTTGTCATTATTTTACATAGTCCTGCTTCCTTATGATCCTAAGAGACCTCGGAGGATATGGTAGGCTGCATAAGGGGGAGGAAATTTTACATAGTCATAGTGGATTATGACCATAAGGGGCAAATAGTAGTCTGCAATAATAGGGGGGAAGTTCTCAGCATGTATCAACTGTCAGCAGGGTTCCTGTGATAATATTAATGCTCATTTATTTTGTGTGAAAGGTCTAGTGGTAAAGTTACTAGATTTTAAATCAAGAATTTGAATCAGGGTTCAAATCCTGGCTCTTGGGCTACTTACTTGCATAACGTTAAGCTGGTACTTAACCTCCCAAATCTTCAGTTTCCTCTTCTGTCAATGAAGGAGTTGAAAGGCTGGAGAGCCACTGAGGTTGGTTGGTTCTAGATAGTGATGTGCTGGAGCCAGCTCATAATGGCTAACCCAGTTGTTAAATTTTCTCTTTGAGCATTTACACACCAAATCAGGGCTTGATTTTTTGTTTTGTTGATTATCAAGACTTAAGAAAGTGATGGAGAAGATGTTGGTAATGCGCATTAAACATACAAGTGTGTCATTTGTGCATCCTTCCCCCCACCCTGAACTGCTTTGTTGACCATCCACCAGCACACCCCTGGTTCTACCTCTCGTTCTCCATTGTGGTCCTAAAATCTCTGTTCTTTGTCCAGCACCCCCCTGGATCTACCTCTTGTTCTCCAGTGTGCTCCTAAAATCTCTTCTTTGTCTGGTACACCCTTGGTTCTAGCTCCCATTCTCTACTGTGGTCCTAAAATCTCTGTTCTTTGTTCTTGCTAAGCTGAAGAGCATGTCTTTCTTCTGTGTAGAAGAGACTGCAGTGCCACCTTTTGGCCACCAGAAGGTAATGAGTGAGTGAAAAACTACCAGACTCAATGAAAAATACCTAAAAACTGACTCACAAAGTAAAAAGCCTGAAGGTTATCCAGTTCTTACTCATAAATCACCGTTACTTCCCATTTTTATCATTGAAAAAAGCTTAGGCTGGGCTTCTACATTACACTTAGGCCAAAATGGACCTGATGATGGGCTGCTTTCTGTAAGGAGGCAGTTAACAATAGCTCACATTGATAGAGTCCTTTTACAAAGTCCTTTCCTTGGCTTAACCCTTTGAGATAAGTGATGAAAACATTACTATTCCTATTTCACAGCTGTGAAAACTAACCTTAGAGAGGTTAAGTGACTTCCCCAAAGTCACACCCCAAGTAAATGTCTGAGCTGAGTCTCAAATCCAGGTGTATGGACTGAAAGACCAGTGATCTTTCTCAAGCCATAATGCTTCAACTCTGGGGAGTCATCTTGTCTCTGAAGCCAGCTGGCCA
The DNA here is from genome assembly GCF_011100635.1 of Trichosurus vulpecula. Lineage (NCBI taxonomy): Eukaryota > Metazoa > Chordata > Mammalia > Diprotodontia > Phalangeridae > Trichosurus > Trichosurus vulpecula. The sequence goes on along the minus strand of NC_050573.1, from coordinate 90,497,052 downwards.
GTGACCGTGAGCCAGTCATTTCAGCTTTCTGGGGCTTCCGTTTTATCCATTGCAAAAGGAAGAGATTGGACCAGATGCACTTCAATGTCCTTTCCAAATCTAAGGGTTTATGATTCTGTGAGGTTTTTTTAATAGAAAATGAATAGCAATAATAGAATTGTCTGAATAAAAGTACATTTGAGTATGTTGTGCAATAGGTTATGTCGTAGTAGATCAAGTGATGCTCTTGGAGTCAGGGGGTTGAGTTTGAATCTCACTGCAGGTATTTTGTAGCTATATGATGATGGGCAAGTCACTCAATCTTCTTGAGACTTAGTTTCCCCTTCTGTAAAATGACGGTATTTCACTACTTGCCTCACAGAACTGTTGAGAGGAAAACACTTTATAAACCTTAAGGCACTGTATGAACTTAAGCACATATTAAGTAACGTGTGACTGGATTGCATTGGACTGAGGAGAGATTTGAGGCTATTGCCATAGTCCAGAAGAGAGAAGATAAGGGTCTGAGCTAGAGTGCTGGCAGTTTGTGTGTGGAGAGATGGAAAAATATATGTGTGAAACAAGGAATAACAAGATTTGGCAATGGATTGGGTATGTGAATGAGTGAAAGTGAGGAATTAATGGGCATAACATGGATGAAGAGCCAGCAAAGGAGACTGAGAAGGGAGCTATTATTGAGAAGAAGGAAACAAGGGGAAGCAGTGACACAAAATACAAAAACCTAGGGAAGAGAGAGGATCCAGGAGGAGAAGGTGATCAATGGTGTCACAGGCTGCAGAGATTTCTAGAAGAATGAAGCTTAAGAAAAGGCCATTAGATCAGGCAACTAAGAGATCATTGGTATCTTTTGAGAGAGCAGTTTTGGTTGAATGATGAGGTTGGAAGCAAGAGTGCGCAGATTTGAGAAGAGTGGGAAGAACCAAGTATAGATGGCTTTCTTAAGGAGTTTAGACAGGACAGGGAGGAGAAATACAGGATGATAGCTGTGGTTGGATCAAGTGATTTTTTTTAATGGTGCAGGAGATGTGGGCATGTTTGCAGGAGCAGAGAAGGAGATAGTAGACAGGAAAAGACTGGATATAAGAGAGAATGGTGACAGCAATGGAGAAAAGTGGAGAATAGCAGGCAATTTTGGATAGGAAATTGGAAATCTGAAAAAGATGAGGACTGAATACATAGACATATATACTCACACAATAGACATACACACATATGAGTATGTATCTTATACATGATATTTGTATAGAGATGATATTCGATCCCATAGCAGTAGATAGTATGCCTTAGAGAAAAGAGCACCGGGAACAAGGTTTAGGCATGTGCAGTTTCTCAGGAGAAGGAGAAAGAAAATGAACAAACAAAAGTGAGTAAGAAGTGGTGACATACGTAGAAAGAGCATCAAGAGAGAGCAGTGTCACTGAAGCTAAAAGAAGAGGGGAAGTAGTTAAAAGCTGTCAAGTCAAGGAGAACAGATAATATTAAAAGATAATTGGATTTAGCTGTTAAAAGATTACTGCTAACCTTTAAGAAAGCAAGTAGAGTGGTGATATTAGAAGTGTGTGTGAGAGGAAGAAATAGAGGAAGTAAGTGTAGTGATTTTTTTCCAGGAATTTAGTTAAGGAAAAGTGATTGATCTAAATGATAGCTAGTGGAAAGGGCAGGGTCAAGTGAAGATTTAAAATTTTTTTTAACATTTTATTTCCCCCAATTACTTGTAAAAACAATTTTTAACATTTATTTTTAAAAATTTTTGAGTTCTAATTTCTCTCCCTCCCTCCCCCACCCCTAATGAGAAGGCAAGCAAATTGATATAGATTATACATGTGCAGTCATGCAAAACATATTCCCATGTTAGTCATGTTGTGAAAGAAAACACAGACAAAAAAGAGAAAAAGAAAGAAAATAAAGAAAAAGTATGCTTCAATCTATATTCAGACTTCATCAGTTCTTTCTCTGGAGATAGGTAGCATTTTTTATCATAAGTCCTTCAGAACTGTCTTGGATCATTGTGTTGCTGAAAATAGCTACGTCATTCACAGTCTATCATCATACGATATTGCTGTTACTGTATACAGTGTTCTCTTGGTTCTGTTCATTTCACTTTGCATCAGTTCGTGTAAGTCTTTCCAGGTTTTTCTGACAGCTTCCTGCTCATCATTTCTTATAGCACTATAGTATTCCATCACAATCATACACAACATCTTGTTGAGCCATTCCCCAATTGATAGACATCCCCTCAATTTCCAATTCTTTGTCACCACTAAAAGAGCTGCTATAAATATTTTTGTACACATAGATCCATCTCTTTTTTTAATCTCTTTGGGATTCAGACCTAGTAGTGATATTGCTTGGTCAAAGGGCATGGTCTTATAGCCCTTTGGGCATAGTTCCAAATTGCTGTACAGAATGGTTGAATCAGTATACCATCAAGTGAAGATTTTTGAAGAATTAAGGAGACTTGGATATGTTTGTAGGCAGCAGCAAAGGAGTTAGCTAGGAAGAGATTGAACATGAATTAGAGGAAATTATCCGAACAAGCTTCCCAAAAAGATGGAAGGGAATAGGATCAAGGTTACTAAAAAAAGGGCTTGGCAAGAAGGGCCCCCTCATCCTTAGCGAGGAGAGAATGGGGAGACACTCTATGGAGTGTTTAGTTGTGTGGAGACGAGACTCATAAAGAGTGGCCTCTATTTCCTCCATGAAGTAGGAGGTGAGGTCCTCTACTGGAAGGAAGATGGACAGAATTAGCAAAGGATTTGAGGAAAGAGAAGGTTTGGAACAGTTGCTTTAGGGAATGTAGTAGTCAAGCTGGAAAGAAGAAAAGGATTATCCTGCAGCACTGAGAAGTCCTGGTTGAGATGAGCACCTGAACTTACAGCTGATCCCATTAGGAGATTTTTGTGACTTCCTCTAGTGTGCCCGAACTTTAGCAGCATAAGTGCAAAGTGGAGAAGGAGGATGTGATTTAGGGTTTCGCAAGCCAAGAGCAGCAATAGGACGAGGAAATCAAAGATAGAGAACAGTGTGTGCATGCATGTGTGTGTGGGTGTGTGTGTGTGTGTGTGTGGAGGAGGAGGAGGAGGAGGAGTTTGCAGGAGCAGAGAAGGAGATAGTAGACAGGAAAAGACTGGATATAAGAGAGAATGGTGACGGCAATGGAGAAAAGTGGAGAATAGCAGGCAATTTTGGATAGGAAACTGGAAATCTGAAAAAAATGAGGACTGAATACATAGACATATATACTCACACAATAGACATACACACATATGAGTATGTATCTTATACATGATATTTGTATAGAGATGATATTCGATCCCATAACAGTTGATAGTATGTCTTAGAGAAAAGAGCACCGGCAACAAGGTTTAGGCATGTTGCTGTTGTTGTTGAACTAATCAGCTGTAGGGTCAAGACTTTCAAAAGAGGAAAGTAAAAATGAATGATGGACTGAAAGAACAAGGTGAAGGACTGAAGGTCACAGTGAGGATGAAAAATGACTTTAGGAGGAATGGAGCAGAGGGAGAGCTGGAAAAACAAGAGGTTATGATCAGAACGGGAAATTTCAGAGTTAATGATCAGGGAAGTGATGTTTAAGGAGAATACCTAAGGAGGACCAACCTTTTGGGTAGTCTATGTAGATTGAGTTTACAGGTCAATGGAAAGTGAGAAAGTTGATGAATTGAAGGCCAGGGTGCTTAAAGGATGTTCAGCATGAGTTTTATTTTGAAATCCCCAGGTATGACCCAGGGTTGGGGTAAAGAGAAAAGCTCTGAACTAGGTGAACCTTTTTCTTTGATAAACAAGAGAGAGAGTGACCATAAGCAAAAGAAAGTAAAATGATGTTCAGGATGAAAGGGCGTTTAACAGTGTTACACACACAAAAAAGGTCAAAGGAGAGCAGAGACTGTGGATTATAGGTGATCTAGATATGGCATGACAGAGCAGAGTAGTAGAAGGGAAAGGAAGTTTTGCATCAGCAGTTGGCAGGTCTTAATTACCTAGATTAGAGAAGGAATAGTTTCATTTTCTAGTCATAGGATTGAGCAAGTACCATTTGGGCTGAGGCCCCCACTTCCACTATCCTGTAATAACCTTTGTACAGGGGCAGTGCCATTATCCTGTTTTCTCCCCAGATACTTGGAAACTCTGGGTGGGAGGTGGGGAAGGGCTGAAGTCAGCAAAGAGATAAAGTTAGGTATCTAGGTTGGTCAATAGAGAATCATAGGATCTCAGATTTGGAAGATACATCCGTAGCCATCTAATCCAATCCATACCTGAAAAAAGAATCTCCTTCTATATCATAGCCAATAAGGGGTCATCCAGTCTTAGCTTGAAGACCTCAAGTTGGTTGGGATGGAAGGAAAGATCCAATTCTTGCAGAAGTAGACCATTCCACTTCTGGATAATTCTAATCATTTGGAAGTTCCTAATGTCAAGATTAAATTTGCCTCTCTGTAATCTCCACCAATCATCCCTAGTTCTGCTGTTTGTTCTATTCAAGTCTAATTACTCTTATATATGATAGCCCTTCAGAGACTTTAAGATAGCCCTCATATTCACCCTGAATTTTCTCCTTCCAGGCTAAACATTCTCAGTTCACTCATTCAGTCCTCATGTGTTATAAACTTAAGGATCCTTCTCATCCTGGTTGCTTTCCTTCAGTGGTCACCAGCTTATTAATGTGTTTCCTCAAATATATTACCCAAAACTGAACTTAATACTTCAGGTAGGGTCTGAATCAGGCAAAGTACAAATGGTACTATTACCTCCTTATTCTTGACTACTTTGCCTCTTAGTGTAGCCTAAGATTGCATTAACTTTCTATTTTATCACACCTTTGAGTCATACTAAACTTCCCCTAAAACTTCTATACATTTTCATTCAGAATGCTGTCTAGCCATACCTCCTCAACACTTCACAATCTGGCTTCTAGCAATCATCACTCAACTGAAACTGCTTTTTCCAAAACTTATAGAATCATAGCTTCTAGGGATGGAAAGGAACTTCCATTTAGTCGAATTCCTTTTTGTGCGGTTGAGGAATTGAGATTGTTTAATTGATTTCCCCAAGCTCACACAGGTAGTAAATGGCAGAGCCAGGATCTAAACCCAGGTCTTCTGATTCCAAATAGAACTGCTAGGGCTATGCATCCAGCTCTCATCTGTTTTCTGAACTCTCATCCCATATCACCAACTGCCCATTAGGCATTTTTAACTGAATGTCTCAGAAACATTTCAAACTCATTATATCCAGAATTCACTTCTCTTTCAAACTTCCCTATATCTGTCAAGGGCACTACTATCCTTCTAGTCACACACGTTCACAACCTTTTCACTCCCCTTGGTCCCATGCAGTCAGTCAATTACAAAATCTTTTTTTTCTTCGTCTACATCTCTTTCATCTTCCTCTTTCTCCTTACTTACTTGGTCACTGTCCTCATTCAGGTCCCTATCATCTGTTGCTTTGACTATAAAAATACTCAGCTGACCTCCTGATCCCTTAACTTAATTAATCCCTTAACTCTCTGGTCTTCTTGCCTTGTCTTATCCCCTCTCCTATCCATCTTCCCCATAGCTGCCAGAACAATTCCCTGAAGTACAGATTTGACCCTGTTGGCTTTCTACTACATAAACTCCAGTAACACCCTATTGCCTCTTGGATCAGATGGCTTCAATCTACCTTTCCAGCCTTATTATATGTTTTTCCCTTTCTTACCTTACATACAGTACAGTCTAGCCACGCTGGCTAGATTGTAGACTCCTTAAGGGAAGGAGCTGTTTGTTTTTTGTCTTTATATCTCTAATTTCTAGAACAATGCCTGGAATATAGTAGATACTTAGTAAATGCGTGTTGATTCTTTGGGATTTTTTGAACACTAGCATAGGCCCTTATACTTTTCTCATCAGACTTTAAATTCTTTACAATTGGCTCAGTGTTCTATCCTATCAACAAAAAATCAGGACCCTGTCATCCAATGTGTTAGCTGTTTTTCCTAGATTGCTATTATCTGCAAATCTGATAATGACATTGTCTTTGCTTTTTTCCAAGTCATTGATAAAAATATTAAACAGCACAATTCTACACAGATTCTGGAGCACTTCACTGAAGACTCTCTTCCAACTTGACATTGCACCAATTTCTCTTGGGGCTGGCCCATTTTCCCCCACCTTTTTTCAAATGAATACTATGGAAGACTTGGTCTTGTGCTTTACTAAGATCTGCAGCATTTCTCTGATCTTCAATGTTAGAAATACAAACAGAAAAGGATAATAGTTATTCTGGTGTGACTTGTTCATTTTAAAATTAAATTGTATTTTATTTTTAGCTTCAGATTTTCTCTCTACCACTTTTTCCTCTCCCACCATTAAAAAAGTAGGAAAACCAATTACAAACATGTATAGTCAAGCAAATCAAATTCTTGTAATAGCTATGTCCAAAAAAAAAGCTATTTCTCCTTCTGCATTCTGAGTCTATCACTCCTCTTTCTTTAGGTAGGTGGAATGTTTAATCACAAATCCTCTGGAATCATAGTTTGTCACTATGTTGATCAAAGCCTTTCAAAAGCTTTTATTGCATGACTTCTTGTTGAGGAAGTCACACTGGCTCTTTGTAATTACTGTTTCCTTTTCTAGATGTTTACTAACCATCCCTTTAGTAATATATTTTATTTGACTAGGCATCAAAGTCAGAACTCCATTCTAGTATTGTTACTAAAATTGGCAGTATTTTCACTTCTCCAGTCCTGTGATTCCTTTCCTATTCTCTATGTTCACTTATTTAGTGACTCAGTACTCGTATCTGCCAATTCTTTTAGCATCCTATAGTGTAATATGTCAGGGCTAGGGGAATTGCTGTCATCAGGGACAGCTAGGTGGTCCCTTACTCTCTTCTCAATTTGCTTGTGTATCAATTCCCTATCTGTCTTTTTGTGCTGTGGTTGTTTTTTTTTTCTCCCTTGGCACAGAAAACAAGCAAAATGAGAACTGAGCAGCTCTGCTGTCTGTCATCAGTTATCATCCCATCAACCCTGAGCAACCATCTTATCTCTACTTTGATCCTCCTCTAAGATAAAGCAACAAAAACCCCATCATTTTGTTATCTGTAGCTTTCCTAGCCAACCTCAACTTATTCTATATGTTAGCATTATTCTTATAGGATCATTCCACGTTTTAAAATTTATCCTTTTATCTATACTTGATTTTATCCTCTGTATATATCTCTTTATTTAAATGTTTTGTTTTGGTTTTATATTTGGTGTTCCTATTTTGCTCACAATGGAAATGCAGGGGCTGCTTAACCCGCTAGTCTCACTACAGATTAGCACAGAAGGTTTGATCTGTTCCCTTGCAACATGGGTTCAGTTCAACCTTAAGTAGCATGATAGTTCCTCATTCCCAGGGGCTCACCATATTGATACCAAAGTTAGTTTGGACTTCCAGTCAGCCTAACCTTCTGCAACCTAGAACTCCCAAGCTCAAGGGATCCACCACCCTTAATTCCTTCTGGTAATAGAGATTACAGATGTGTCCTGCCACACCTGGCTATATAAATCTTTTAAAATATAAGTTGGTTATAAAATAAAATATAATATATATTTATATTATATATTATTATATGTTATATAATATATAATAAAGTATATTAATATAATATAATCCCTGGGCATCACCAGTAGCCTTGGCTGAGTTCCCTGTACATCCTGCTGGTGATCAGGTCCTGAATGAACTTAACCTTGGGGCCGGTTCCATTGCCTCATCCAAAGAACACAGACTATGAAACACATCCAGATCCCGTATGAGAAACATGCAGTCAGCTTCTAATTGACCTCTATATCTGTGTGATTGGAGGTAAAGGAAGAGGAAGGTGGTGTTTAATCAGTAATTTTGTAATTTAGGAGAGAGTAGATATTGCTTTCATACATGACAATAAGTTCTAAGGTCAGACAGCCTCTAAAACCAGGTTAGGGATCCCCCCGACCTTGGCACTTGGTGTCAAGAAATGTTGCCCCCAAACTCTTATTTCTGAGGCGGGGCCAAGGTGAGAATCTCTTCCTTTCAGGTCTAGTGATAGTAAAAGTGAGGAATTAGGTCCTGGGACAGGAGCTTAGGTACCAGTGGCAGCTGGCATGCTTGATATGGTTTACAAGGTGAGGCATTATCTTCCCAAATGGTTTGGTGACAGAACATAACTGGTACTGCTTTCATGTTGGGTAGTAGATTCTGGGGTGAAATCTTCAAATCCAGCCTATATATCAAGTACTTGGAGATGCAGAAAAGAAAAGCCATCTCTTCACCACCATCGTCACCCATCAGTATTCCATAGAGCTTTTCCATCCAATGTAGAAATTGGAGCTAGTGATTTAATCTGCTTACTTTGTCCAGCTCTTTGCACAGGCCCCCTCAGCTCTCCACTAGAGCCTAGAGCAGAAGAGCAGGGATTCGTGACCTTTTTTTTTTTCATCATGGACCCCTTTGGCAATCTGGTGAAGCATCAGAACAAGAGTTTTGTGTGCATAAAACAAAATACAGAAAATTACAAAGCAAACCAAGTATATTGAAATAAAAATGTTATTTTTTCCCATCCAAGTTCACAGACTTCCTCCTTTTCTCCCCCTAAATCTATCAAATCTGTGGATCCCAGGTTAAGAACCCCTGGCCTAGAATATTTAGAAATGTAATTTTCAGATCAAGTGAACCAGACCTAATTAAAGGTCTGCAGACTCAAACTAAGGATTTGGCCTGCAACATTTATCAAATGGCATCTTTATAGAATTATTGATTTGAGAATACATGGACTCAGCTACTGGCCACTCTGGTCCCTTACCTAGAATGCTTAGTGATGTCATTCTCATAGAACAACTAACTTGAAGGCTCATGGATCCAGATGAAGGACCTGGCCTAGAATATTTAGAGATGTCATTCTCATAGAACAACTAACTTGAAGGTTCATGGATTCAGGTTAAGAACCCCTAGCCTAGAATATTTAGAGATGTCATTGAACTAGATTGTCTGGAGCATTATCTTGTTGTTTCGGTGAGCTTACGTGGAAGTTTGGGGTCTTATAGAATGTCATGATGGCACTAATTTTAAGGGTAATTTCTCTTTGAAATTAAGGACATCAGAAGCAAATTGACCCTGAAACATTCAGAGATTTCTACAACTACTGGAAAGAGACAGAGGCAGAGGCCCAAGAAGTCAATCTTCCACCTGAGGTCATCGAGCACCTAGATAAAAATGAATGTGTCTACAAACTATCAAGCTCAGTCAAAACGAACTACGGAGTGGGGAAAATAGCCATGACACAGAAGCGCTTGTTCCTCCTTACAGAAGGAAGACCTGGCTATGTGGAAATTTCCACCTTCAGAAACATAGAGGTAAGAAGGGAGTCATGGTAGCCTTGTCATCTTGTCTTAGTGTGAGAATAAGTCCAGTGTCTTATTTGAAGTTGTCAGAAAATTGATCACAGTACAGAACTGTGATCACAAGGGACGGAAGGTACTAGAGTTCGAGGGAGAGAGGGCATCATCACTTTAGGAAAGTGAGTGCTAGATGACTGAACATGTATAACCTCTATCAGATTACTTCTGTCTCAGGAAGGGGGATGGTGAGGTAGGGAAAGAGAAAATTTGGAATCAAAAATTTTTTAAATGAGTATTAAAAATTGTCTTTACATGTAACTGGGGAAAAATAAAATATTAATTATGTTTTAAAATGAGTGCTAGGTAAGGTTCAGGACAGTAAGATGCTCTCCTTCCCCAGGGCTAATGGTCTTTTTAACATCCAGAAGAGCCTTAGTCACTAGGAGCCTGCCTTACTTCCCATAGTCCTCAGCTGATTTTCTCACATCCTAACCCTTTCTTTCATAGCAGCAGTCAAGGAGCAGGGTCCTTGAGGAGACTATAGCAGCTGCCCCAAAGATGTTCTTCAATCATGAGCGTGGTCACCACCTGACTCTTTCAGTGGTGGACTAGACTTCCAGTTGGGATATGAAGACGTGATGCTTAGGATCTTCCTTTGGTAGCTAGTTGGCATAATGAACAGAGGACTTAGAGTCAGGAAGACCTGAGTTCATATCCTTCCGCATATACTCAGTGGCTGTGAAATGCTTGGGAAAGTCATCAACTCTCTGAGCTGCAGTTTCCTCATCAATAAAATGCGATTGGACTTGACATCTTCTTAAGACCCCATTCAGCTCTAAATCCATAGTCTTAATGATTCTGTGATGGGTTCCTTCAAGGAGTCTTTCCTGCAGAGATGGGTTTCTTCTCTGAGATAGATGAGACCAACTAATCCAGGAGAGTTGGGGAACATGGAAAAAATCCATGGACCTTTGAGACCAAGATTCTTTCTATTTGTTGACTAAGAGAGGTCAGAGCTAGAGGTTGAACTATAAAACAGCACCTCTCTGCCCCTCCCCTTAAAGAGCCATTTATTAAACCCTTACTGTCTACAAAGCGCTATGCTAAGTGCTGGGAATACATATGGGAAAATAAGACAGTCCCTGGTCTCAAGAGGCTCACATTCTGATGGGGGAGACAACATATATGGAAGGTTTCAAGTACAATTCAGATGGAGGGGTCCCATGGGCCTTAGAGTGCAGCTGCAAAGGAGATGGTCAAGCCTTTTCTTTAATATAATTTCCACTGATAAAGCAATGTCACTTTCTGATGTTGAACCATTTGACAGTGCCAAGGACTTTGGTGATAGGAATTTTCTTTTCTGGGTCTTTGATGGATGTGACTTTAGCACCTACAGGAACAGTGGCCAGTCTGCATCTCCAGTCGCTTTCTTGGATGATGTCTGTGGGCACTGGGCTGGAGGTGTTGCTGTTCCCTAAGCTGTCAGATTCAAGGCCCTGGCCTATTTCCATCAGGGTCTGAGGGGAGATGGTGGACATGGTCGTGGCATCAGTCTGACTTGCCCGGCCTGTGCTGCCTGCTTTCTTTCTCTCTCGGGGTGGCCTGTTGCTTCAGCTAGGCTGGCTTGCTTCCCTTTTGAGTAGCAGTGGGTAAGCATGGCTGCTCCCTTGTCCACAAGATTTACTCCACCAGAGAATGACTGTAAGTCTTGGACTGAATGTGGGACTGGTGGTCTGGGGGCAAGAGGGGGGGAACAGTGCTGCCACTCACAGGGTTCCCTGTTCATCTACCTATTGTTATTCATCTAGCAGTTGTCTCTGGTGGGGATGAGGAAGGCAGGCCCCTCCTCAGTGATGACTGTGGAGGATGGACTGGAAGCAAGTCTGGTGGTTTGGTGGTCACTGCTATTCCCAAGACTCTTGGTTTCAGGTTACTTGATGTGAAGTGGTCAGTGCATTGATCTCTGGTGAGGCTTATTAGAAAAAAAAACAACATCATTATATCAAAGTGTGAAATCAGTAGCAAAGTGGGATAATAGCTAGGATGCTAGGCTTGGATTCAGGAAGACTCAGGAGTTCACGTTTTGCTTCAGATACTTACTAGCTGTGTGACCCTGGGGCAAGTCACTTAACCTCTGATGCCTCAGTTTCCCCTTCAGTAAAAAGGGATGCTGATAATAACACCTACCTCCCAGGGCTGTTGTGAGAAGCAGAAGAGATAATAAATAGAAATTGACTTACAAACCTTAAAGTGCAATATCAGTGCTACCTATTAGTTTAATTTTAGTGTATTTAAGTGTTACTATCACTTCATATATTTCTAGCATGTGTATTAGCAAGGCAGTAGTCACAATATACATGATAATTGTCAATATGCCTATGTAGTTTTGTGTTGCAAAAATATAAGAGACTGTCCATATAGAAGGTAGAAGAAGTGAAACCTTTATTCAGACACCAGAGACCTAGATCCCAAAACCAACAAGCCCAATCCATCACAGCAGCAAAGAATTCAATGCACAATATCACAGCAGAGAACCACTCCATCCCAAAGCCGTCCGCCCCGCTGCTGGGGCCTTGCCCCCGACAAACACACTCACAGCACAGCACAGCACAGCACAGCACGTGTCTGCTCTCTCCCTCAGCTCTAACTCTCTCAGCATTTCCTGTGGCACACTTTCCTTTTCCTCTCAGCACACCCCTCCCACCACATGTGACTTAGGCTTCCTGTGATGTAAGCCTATTAATGGATGGGAAAGGTCTTCAAATTTAAATGGTCATTACAGCATACAAGCTTGATTCTGTGTTTAAAGTTGTCTTTTAAATGCAAAGTTTATTCTAAAACTAATCATTTTTTCTATCCAGGAAAAGTATTTATTAATGTGTATGGGGAAACCTCGTATAATTAGCCACAGTGGATAAATAAATAAAACTCTGGGCCTGGAGTCAGGAAGACCTCAGTTCAAATCTGGCCTCAGGTGCTTCCTGTGTGACCCTGGGGAAGTCACTTAACCTCAGTTTTCTCAACTGTAAAGTGGAGCACCTACCTCACATGGCCGTTGTGAGTCTAAAATGACATGATATTTATAAAGCATTTTGTAAACCTTAAAGTGCCGTACAAATCCTGGATATTTGTGGTGTTTGTTGTTGTTATAGGATTTAGAGCTGAAAGAGACCTCAGAGGCTAGTCTTCCCAAACCTCCTCCTAGAAATCTCAAGTATTTAAGTACTTATGAAAATAAAATCTTTTAAAAAGCTTTAAAAGAAATGAATTGTGTACTAACAACTGGCGTGCTCCTTATTGTCATTGCCCCCTGATTATTAGAGCAGCCCTCAAAGGCTAATATGCCTAGCTCTGCCCCTCACCAGCTGTGACCTCAGCATCTCTCTTGACTTCTTTGGGGCTCAGTTTCCTCATCTGTAAAAGGAGAGAGCTGGGCTAAATGGCCTCTGAAGTACTTTCCAGTTGTAGAATCTACGAACTCTTTGGCCACCCGTGAAGTGTGTATTAGTTAACAGGTGGCAACACTGCACATCTTTAAAAATATTTCTTAATTCAAACAAAAATTCAATTTACTTTCTTCTCCAACTAGTTTAAAATTGGTAAGGGTTTTGTTTTGTCATGGGAATTGGGGGGAGGAGGCAGGGGATGCTTTGGAAGTCTATGGAGCATCTGAGTGATGAAGTGGATAGAAGGTGAGATAGAATGTTGGCCCTGCAGGTAAGAAGACCTGAGTTCAAATCCAGCCTCAGATACTTCCTAATTCTGTGACACTGGGGAAGTAACTTAACCCTGTTTGCCTCAGTCCTTCATCTGTTAATTAGCTGGAGAAGAAAATGGCAAACCACCAGAGTATCTCTGCCAAGAAAACCCCAGATGGGATCATGAAGAGTCAATACAACTAAGTGACTAAACAACAATGGAAGTCTATCATCCACCTTTTTTTTTCTTTCCCTCTCGATTACAGGAAGTGAAAAGTACAACTGTGGCCTTTCTAGTTCTGAGAATACCCACACTAAAAATTAAAACTATTTCCAAAAAGGAAGTCTTTGAGGCTAATCTTAAAACAGAGTGTGATCTTTGGCACCTGATGGTGAAGGAGATGTGGGCTGGAAAGAAAATGGCCGATGATTATAAGGTCAGAGAATTTGCGGTCGAATTGTTTATTTGTCTGTTTCTTTTTATCCTGCTGATCTCATCACATCAGTTTCTTTTGCCAGAATGTCAAACTGCTGAGCTCTTAGGCACTGGTCCCGTGAAATACAGTCATTTGAACCTGATGTCCACATTCCAGTCTCCTGCAGATCACCAAGCTGTTTTTGCAATAGGTCCGATGAGGTCTTAATTATCAAAATCTTGAAAAGACCGTATTGCCTGTCTGTCTCCAAAATTGGTGGCACTTGGGTGGCTACTATCTCATGTGGAAAGAAAAAGCAAAAACTAGGAGAGAAGTGGGTTAGGAAACAAGATGGTAGATACCTTGGTGCCTGTGTTGGCAGCTGCCTCCTCTCCACCCCCACCCCACAACTACCTCCGGGGCTGCCCCAATCCCATACCCGGCAGCCATGGCTCTAGTTCTGGGTAAGAAGGAGAAGTTACAAAGAAGCTTGACTGTGTTGGCCTTGGCCAACCAAGAGTAGATCTCACCTGAGATTTTTTATTTTTGCCCCTCCCTGCCTTGACTTACCTGTAAACACTTAAAATACTTGGTAAAGTCTTAAAAGTTTTTTCAGTCAACAGTATTGGACTCATTCTAAAGGACCTAATCATTGAGTTTTGTCCTAAAACATACTGTGTGCCCAAACCCATTAATTGCCCATACATATACTTCTAACATTTATTAATCTACTTTTTGTCCAATTCAATGCATAAAATTAGCTTTTGATTTGGGGAATGTTATATGTGTGATTTCTGCAACTTAAGTACTCTTTTTACCACTACACAACTACATCCTTTCCCTGTTACTCTGATGCCTCCTCATGGCATGGAGGTAACCCAGCAAGATCAGCCAGAAATAAGCTTAGATGGACCTCTCCACCTGAGAAAGGCTTTCAGTGTATGCCCAGGCTCATAACTGTGCCTGTGATTCCAGCTAAGCACAAAGAGGTACTTGATCAAGTAATGACATTTCTGGCTACAGCTACCCATGAACTGGACAAAAACACAAAATGGCACCTACTCTGTAGCCCTTTTTCTGCTTCTGTAGTGATGGAAGTAGAGAAGCAGAAAAGGAGGAAGAGAGTACCAAGAACCCCACTATTCTGTAATTCTGGATGACCTTCCAATCTGGCTGGGGAATTATCCATTTGATTTTATTAACTACGCTATATATTTTCTTCTTCATTAGTGTAGGCTGTATTGAGTTTAGAGCAAGAAAAAAAAATCTAAACAAAAATCTCAAATGCACAGGACATTTCAGTCTGTGTCATTTTAATGCCTTTTGTAAAACAATAGAAATATGTTATCAATTGTTTCTATAAAAACATGTTCATTTCAACAAGCATATATTAAACACCTATTATGGGGGCAGAGATGAAAAAGACAAAACAATAAATGTCCCCTGCCCTCAAGGAGCTTACAGCATTACTGGAGATACTTAATTCCTGAAGAATTCATCTGAACGGAGGAGGGAGGTGGGGTACCCAGACTGTGTCGAATAAAAGGAATTGGGCGGGGTTGGTCATGTGGTAGGTAGTGTAAGGCCTGAACTGGATAGGTTTTAACTGGCTTAACCTAACAGCAGGCCTGAGCAGAGTGAATAGGAGTGCTAGATTTGGAGTCAGGAAGACCAGAGTTGTAATCCTGCCCCTGATGCCCAGTGGTTGTGTGAGGCTGGACAAACCATCTAACCTGTCTGCCTCAGTTTTGTCATCTGTATAAAGGGGTGATAATTGCTTCTACCTCACCAGAGTTAATCTTGAGAAAATCAATTAAGACAATATATATAAAATGTTTGGTAAACCTGAAAAGCCTTATGTAAACACTGGCTATAGTTATTACTATTGTATTATTTTATTTATACCTTTTGTTTTTCTGTCACAGTCATATTTAGATACACTATCCATGCTGACCTCCTACCACCACCCTAGTTATTATGTTTTAACAATGGTATTACAAATTGATGTTGGTTGTGAATATGCTATGTGGGGTGCTAATAATAATTCCCCCTTATGTAGCCCTGCCACCCTCAAAACAGATGAATAATTTGACCATGATTTGTGGATTCTTTCTCTTCTAGGATCCCCAATATATCCAGCAAGCACTGACTAACGTTCTGTTAATGGACGCTGTGGTTGGTGCACTTCAGTCATCAAATGCCATTTATGCTGCCTCCAAATTATCTTACTTTGATAAGATGAAGACTGAAAGTAAGATTAATATTTTTGGAATAGCAATATTCAATCCTGTTTCTAATTGAATCGGCATTTTGTTACATCATTCAAAATCATTTCCCCAATTTTCTCAAATAGTT
Organism: Trichosurus vulpecula; assembly: GCF_011100635.1. Lineage (NCBI taxonomy): Eukaryota > Metazoa > Chordata > Mammalia > Diprotodontia > Phalangeridae > Trichosurus > Trichosurus vulpecula. The sequence goes on along the minus strand of NC_050573.1, from coordinate 90,481,225 downwards.
TTTCCCCCTAGGGAGTGTTTAAATGGAGAAGGTTTTGAAGTGAGGAGGGATTATTTTTCCTTTTGAATTAATTTAATACTTTGTTCTTTATTTTGGCGTGTAGGCAGTTTACTTGCTCATTTGTGAAATGATCCACTAAAAAGTCTTCCTTGTTTTTTTACAGCTATCAGTAGAAACTATACAACCTCCAGTGCAAATTAGCGGATTCAGCTAGAAAATAGAAATAGAAATTGTTTCTTTTTTGAAACCTCCAATTAACTCTGTAAAGGTTGTCCTAATTTGCCAAAACAGTTTACCATGGGGGCTGACCGCAGGAATTCCCAAGAAGACTCAGCCCTGGGAATCTCATTTCCAGCAGGTCCCAGAGAGTTTTGCAGTGACGTGCATAGCATGTGTATGAGATGGTTATTTTTATGCCCATCAAGCGACTGCCACTTGTACCCATATTGCAGGAAGGTCTCCTTTCTACAGCAGAAGAAGAGGAACAAGGCTTCACTCTCTAGGTCATCAGGAAAAATAAAGTATTTCTTTTAAGGAGTAGAATCAGGGCTTCGAGGTAGAAAGCCAAGGGGATCCTGCCCTGTTTCAGGAAGAAAGAGAGATGTCAGGAGAGAAGGGAAAGAGGTCTCCCATAATGCTTGGAACAGAGTAATAGTGGAATACACCTCCCAAAGAAGAGAAACCTGCTTCAGATAATGAATCTGTAGGCACCATCACCAAAGAGGTCATCTCATAAGGGTCAGAATGATCTGAGAGTGGTGATTGGAGATTCCCTTCTGAGGGGTACTGAGGCATCCTTTTGTTGGCCAGACTTAACAATGGAAAGTGTGTTATATTCCTGAGGCATGGGTCTAGGACATGGTGGAGAATCTTCCAAGGTTGTTAAACCTGACGTGTGTGGGGCGGGGGGGTGGGGGGGGCTGGCGTAGCTAGGTGGCCAGTGGATAGAGCTTCAGGCCTGGAGTCAGGAAGACCTGAGTTCATATCCTTCCTCAAACACTTTACTAGCTGATGTGATCCCGTGTGAGATATCTCACCTGCTTGCTTCATTTTCCTTGTCTGTAAAATGGGGATAATAGTAGCACCTGCTTCACTGGATTATTGTGGGTATTGAATAAGATAATGTATATAAAGCACTTTGCAAACTTTAAACCACTGTATACATGCTAGATACTTTACAAAATTGTTGTTCAGTTGTTGTCATGTCTGTCTTTGTGACACCATATAGGGTTTTCTTGGCAAAGATACTGAAGTGGTTTGCCATCTCCTTGTCCAGTGGATTAGGCATAGAGGTTAAGTGACTTGCCCAGGGTCACACAGCTAGTGAGCGAGGCCAGATTTGAACTCAGGTCTTTCTGACTCCAGGCCCAGCACTCTATCTACTGAGCCACCTAAGCTGCCTCTTTCATAATATAAAATATAATACTTTATATGTTATGCCTCATTATTGGAATTATCAATTATTATATAATGTATTATTATTATTATTATAACACTTTTATAATACAAATTATTGTTATACAAATATTGCATGTCCTTTTAGCGAATTTCCTGCCTCTCTTCTCCACCCCCCCCCCCACAAAAAAGTGTAGTTCAGTTGTACACAGTTACAGCCACATTGTTCAGTGACTAACTTTGATAGACTTGGCACTTCTCAGCAATGCAAGCTTCTAAGACAACCCCAAAAAGTTCAAGATGGAAAATGCTACCCACATCCAGAGGAAGAATTACAGAGTCTGAATGCAGATCAAAGCATACTATTTGCTCTCTCTTTTTTGTTTTGTTTCTTCTTTCTTGTGATTCATTCCATTGGTTGTAATTCTTCTTTAAACATGACTAATGTGAAAATATGTTTAATGTAAATGTATATGTAGAGCCTATATCGGATTGCACGCCGTCTTAGGGAAGGAGGAAGGGGAGAAAATTTGGAACTCAAAAGCTTGTGGAACTAATGTTGTAAACTGAAAATAAATAAATAATTTTTTTAAAGCGTAGTTCAGTAGAGAAGGAAGAAATCATGAGATCATTGGATTATCCTTCTAAATATAGCCTAAATCCTGTGTACTACAGGAGGCCTTTACCAGCTCCCAACTGAGTGTTCTCTCCCTCTTGAAATTACTTTATATCTGTTTTCATAAACTTATCTGTGTACGTGTTGTCTTACCCAGAAGGAATGTCATCTCCCTTGTCTTTGTATACTCAACAGCTAGCATCATGACTTGTATGTATGTAGTAGGTGATTAATGAATGCCACTCTTGAAAACGTAACTAATTTTCAAACCATTTGTTTCTATTTTAGTGCCTATGTCAGTTCCAAAAACAACTTCGGAAACACTGAAGCATAAAATAAATCCCTCCTTAGGAGAAACCTGCCCGCAAGCCATAGATTTCCTGTTATACACACCAGGTGAATTGGGCATGGGGGGAGGGGATAAGGTAGAGGAGGCTGGTATTTTTAAACAAACATTAGTTTATAGTTTAAGCCAAGGGCAGCCTTGGGGTGAGATGGAGAATTGGAAAGAAGTTGTATAAATGTGGGCATGGCTGCCTGTTCTGGAGGAAGCTATTCCTCCCTCTCTGTATATCCTTCTCCTTCCAACTTCTTCCACTCATGAAAACCTGTCTCCTCACAGAAGATGCTGCAGCCTTAGGCACTTTCTCTAGTTCTGGTTGCTTCTTCTCTCTTAAAAATCCTGACCCATTGGCCGGAAGGAGGAGTTGTGATACTCATTATTCCCCCCTGCCACTTCCAATTCTCCCTTTGGCTGATATCACTCAGCAACTTTTCCTCATTTGATACTCATTTGATCTGTAATAACGATGATAATAGCTCACATTTATCTGCATTATCCTGCCCATGTCTTGGTTGTTTTAATCTGCAGACTCTTGGATTATTTTTCCTCCATCTTCTCAAGTTCAACCGCTGGCTCATTCTTCTCTTCCCCTTAACTGGGACATCAGTGTACATGTTGATGTGCCCTCAAACATCTAGACCTACCACTTCATCAATCTTCTCTCCATTCCATCCCACTCAGGCACAGGAATTATTATCATACCTCTGATCTCACCATCACCCATCACTATTCAAACTACAAGCTCCAGAACTCTGAAAAGTTTCTCTTAACTTCTTATATGTTTATGTGCATCTTTCCATCTGTCCCTCTCCTCTTCTTCATTTATCCTAAAACTATTTGTCATGGTCGTTGTGACCTCTAATCGCTCTGTCCTTGCCAGCTTTCTCAGTCCATCACCTCTATTCTGACTTCAGTTTCCTCACTTTACTTCTTGACCCTATAGTTAACCAGGTCAACTTTACACTGATGCCTCCCTTTGAATGCCTTTTCCCCTAGCCTGCTGCTGCGTATGCTTTCCCAAACGTCACTCTCACCTTCTGCTTCCTCTGCTTCTCCTTGCGTGCTGCTGAATGTTGCTGAACAAAGTCACATAGCAGTGCAGAATGGATCTCCCTGTAACCTTGATCCCATCCTCTTCCCTTTTCTCTGGGAGCTCTGATCATCCCTTAGTCATCTCCACTTTTTTCCCAAATCTTGAGGGTCTTTTTTCACTGGCTCCTTCCTTACTCACTGAAAGAAAGCATGTCCAGATCTCCCCATACCCCATCTTTAAAAAACTGTCATTTGAATCTTCCATCACCTCAAGCCATCCTCCTATATCCTCTTCCCTATTTTTCAAGTTTTTTTAAGCAAACACCTAAAAAATAGCTATCTACACTCATTCCCTCCACTTCCTTGCTTCTCGCTCATTTTTCAGTACCTTGTAATCTGTTTCACAACCCTGCCACACAACTGAAACTGCTCTTTCCAAAGTTACCTACAGATTCTTAATTGCTAGATTCAATGGCCTTTTTTCAGTTCTCATCCTTTTTTTTACTTCCCTGCATCTTTTGACACAGTAGATCAGCCTTCCTCCTGGATACTCTGTCCTGCTTACTCATATTATTATCTCATGGGTCTCCTCTGACCTGTCTGATTGTTTCCTCTTCATTCTCCTTTGCTGATTCACCATCCATGTAACATCGCAAACACAGATTTTCCCCAAGGATCTATGCTGGCTCTTCTTCTCTTTTTTCTCTGCATTTTTCTCTTGGTAATCCAGTCAGTTTACATTGGTTCCTTTGTCATCTCTGCAAGGATGATTCCCAAATCTATGTATTCTGCCCTCATCTCTTTCATGAGATATCTCTGGCTGTCTCCTAGACTTCTCCACCATATATCTCACAGCCATCAACATATCCAAAACATCTTTCCCCGTAAACCTTCCCCTCCCCTTCACTTCCCCATTTATGTTGAGGGCATCACCATCCTTCCATTCTCTCAAGTTCAAGACTTTGGAGACACGCTCATCTTTTTGATGCCTATCAGGCATCGAGTTGTATCAATTCTGAGTCCACAACACTTATCGCATCCCCACCATCATGGCCATCACCCTGGCTCAATCCTGGACCTCAGCAATAGTCTCATAACTAGTCTTCTGATTTCTAGTTACTCCTTTCTCTAAATCATCACCCACACAACCACCAAATTAATATTCCTAAAACACAGGTCTGGACATTTGACTTCCTCGCTGAAGTGACTCCCTTTGTCTAGGATGAAATACCAGCTCTTCTGCTTAGCATTTAAAGCTTCTCCCAGTCTGGCTCCATTGGGACAGGACCTCTGTGTCCCAGTACCTAGCACAGGGCCTTGTCAGCATTTAATAACCATGTATTCATAGTATCCTGGTACTCTAGATTTAGAGCTAGAGTGACCTCAGATGTCAGTAGGTCCTGCCTTCCCTCTTTAGAGTTGGATAAACTAAGGTCCAGAGAGATGGAACATCTCCCAAGGTAACAGGGAATGAGGGGCAGAGCTGGAATTCAGACGCAGATTTGTCCCACTCCAAATCCAGTGTTCTTTCCTCTGTTGAACTGTTGAAGGATGGCGGCCCTCTGCACAATAGATACCACAATGCTTCTTGCTGTCTCCGTAATAAGAATTTTTTCATTTTAGTTGGCAATTCCATGAAAAGTCATAGGAACATAGTACCTTCTGTCAATTGAATTCACTCCAAAAAAGAGTATTTCTTTTTATCCTAGCATATGCATTCCTTCAAATAGACAAGTAGTCATGTTCAGATCAAGTTGCTTTTAAGATGGAGGAGAATTGGGACAACTAGGTGGCCCAGTGGATAGAGTGCTGGACCTGGAATCAGGAAGACCTGAGTTCAAATTTGGCCTCAGATATTGTCTTTGTGACCCTGGGCGTGTCTGCCGCACTTTCCTCAGCTATGAAATGGGAATAATAGCAGCATGTACCCACCTCCCAGGGCTGTCGTGAGGATCAAATGAGATAATAAAGTGCTTAGTAAACCTTAAGGCACTATAAAATATAAGTGATGATGGTGACGATGAGGGAAACCAGTGAGAGTCAGTGTGAGTGTGGTGTAGTACCCGAGGTGCGTGCACTCAAGGATGCTTTTATAAGTTATGGCTTTGTCTCTCATTTTGCACGTGTGTGCCGTATCCAGTAATTTGAAAGGAAACCTACTCAAATCCTTGCGACATCATCCTATAAAAGATTATCAGCGGAGTCACAGAATGTCACAGTTAGAAGTGACCACCTCGTCCAGGGGTTCTTAACCAGGGGTACACCTGGGCCTAAACAAGAACCCTCTCTATAACATACCCAAGGGCTCATTCAGCTTTTGCTTGAAGACCCTCAATCATGGGGAACCGACCACCTCCTCAAGGAGCCGATCCCATTTTGGGGTAATTCTGATTGTTAGGAGTCTTTCGAGTTTATATTTGTCTCTTCGCAGCTTCTATTCACTGCTCTTATTCCTTCTTATTCCCAAGGAGAATAATTTGTTGTGTTGTTCAGCTGTATTCATTTGTGTCCATCTCTTCATTGACCCCATTTGGGGTTTTCTTAGCAAAGACACTCGAGTAGTTTGCCAGTTCATTTGACAGATGGGAAACTGAGGCAAACAGAGTTAAGTGGCTTACCCAGGGTCACACAGTTAATAAGTGTCTGGGGCCAGATTTGAACTCAGGAAGATGAGTCTTCCTGACTCCAGGCCCAGCGCTTGGTGCACTATGGCACCCCCTAGCTGCCCAAGAAGAATAGTAGCTAACCTCCATCATAGACTCATATGCTTGATTGCTCCCTCACAGTAAGTCCTGCCAGGTCTTCTCTTTTCCAAGCTAACCATCTTCATTTCCTTAACTGATTCTCTTCTGGTTTGATCATAAAACTCTGTACCATCCTAGTTATTTCTATTTTGCCCCTCTACAATTTATCAGTGCCATTCCTAAAATGTGATGCCCTGAAGTGAACACCGTACTCCACATATGATCTGACTGGGCTGAGGTTATCACCACCATTGTCCTGGACACTGCCTCTCTTAATGCAGCCAGAGGTTTCATCAGCTGTCTTATGTCACACCTTTGACTCAGTAGTCTGACAGAGTCAACAAAAACCAGTGCTTTTTCAAATAAACTGTCCAGATAAACATGCTTCCCCCATATTCTCCTCATAAAGTTGATTTTTTGAACCCAGTTTCCTCACCTGCAAAATAAAACATTGGACTAGGTGATTTTTTTTAGATTATTTTCCAGCCCTAAATTTCACAAGTGACAGGTTTTACCAGTGGATTAAATCTGATTTCCCTCATTCACATTTCATTTTCTTTTTTTAACTTCTAATAACTTTCCCTGGTAAATGATGGATTTATGTACTCTAATTCTTCAACCCCAGATTCTCCTTTTCTTCTTCTCTCCCTGGTCCAATCCATCCTTCGTTCAGCCACCGAAGTGGTTTTCCTAGATTGAGAGTCTGATCATGTCACTCCTTCCTACTCAATAAACTACAATGGCTCCCTCTTGCCTCCAGGATCAAATAGAAAATATTCTATTTGGCATCCAAAGCCCTTCATAACCTATCCCTCCTATGTTTCAAGTCTTCTCACACCTTATTCCCAACATGTACTCATTGATCTAGTGACACTGGCCTCCTGGCTCTTCCACAAACAAGACACTCCATCTCTTGGCTCTGAGCATTTTCACTTGCTATATACCCTCATATCTGGAATGTTCTCCCTCCTCAACTCCACCTACTGACTTCCCTGGCTTCCTTCAAGTCCTAAATAAAATCCCATTTTTTCATAGGAAACTTTTCCCAACCCCTCTTAATTTCAGTTCCTTACCTCTGTTAATAATTTCCTACTTATCCTGTATATAGCTTGTTTGTATATATTTGTTTGTATGCTGTCTCCCCCATTAGATTGTAAGATCCTTAAGGGTGGGGACTATCTTTTGCCTCTTTTTGTATTCCCCATTCCCTTACCACAGTTCGTGGCACATAGTAGATGGCAGAACATATGTACCCACAACTGCCTAGCCAAGCAGAATCACCATCATGTTAACAGCCTACCTTTCTTATTATCTTGTGACTAATCATTTTCTCTGTTAGTGATGAACAAGATTTCAAAAAGAGACTTGGGAAATAGAATAAAAGAGAAACCTGATTTTGGCCTCTTTTTAATTAAAATAATTATTATTTGAGGAATTGATAGATTCCTACCTTTTAAAAGATTTACTTATGAACAGACATTTAGCATTTTTACTTTTGTGTGTACTATGGTGATAATTTTCTCTTGAAATTTCTGGATTGATTTCCTTTTTTTAGGACATCTTGATCCGGCAGAAAAGATTGAAGATGCTCATCCCAAACTGTGGTGCGCTTTAAGTGAAGGGAAAGTGATTGTGTTTGATGCATCCTCCTGGACAATCCATCAGCAATCCTTCAAAGTGGGCACTGCTAAGTTGGTGAGTAACAAGGAGGGTGTGTTCTTTCCCACCTACTGTCCTCTCCTCATGCCCACTTTCCAGCTTGTCAGCATTTCTTCTCTCAAACCAGATCCATTTTACTCTAGAATATTAGAATGATTATAAATAGCAATTGTTTTCTGTTCTGGCCAGAAACTTTGAGGGTCTTCCCCTCCCAGATTGATATTTTTGTGAGTGTAAATTAGGCCATCTTTTGTCTCAATTCTTTTTTTTTTTGGAGGGGTAAGGCAGGGCAGTTGGGGTTAAATGACTTGCCCAAGGTCACACAGCTAGTAAGTGTGTCATGTGTCTGTGGCCACATTTGAACTCAGGTCCTCCTGACTCCGGGGCCCCGTGCTCTACTCACTGCACCGCCTAGCTGCCCCATTTTGTCTCAATTCTTACCTAGCCCTTAGTTATTGAATGGGCATTGCCTCAGACAGACTGAGACCTGGGCAAGACCTTAATTTAGAAAGGTCAAGGTCACCCACTGCACCCCGGGCCATTGCCAGTCATCTTGACATTTGTCTTGCCCCTAGACTCTGATGACCCAGGAGGAGAGAGTGAGGACTTTAGCAGCCCTGCCTTGCTTAAATCCAGTTTGAGCACAAGTCAAGATGTCACCCTCATGATGTCATTGGTCCTTTTCAAGAATGAAGGATGAACAACAAAAACAATGTGTTATAGTATTTCATGATATCATATAACTCATTTTAATTTACTAAATTACCAAACTTAAATGGGAAATGCTCTCATTCATTTGACTTGGCTCCATTATACTTTTGTTTTTGTTATTTAGTCATTTTGAGTTGTATCCACCTCTTTATGACCCCATTTTGGGGTTTTCTTGGCAAAGATACTAGAATGTTTTACATTTCCTTCTCCAGCTCATTTTACAGATAAGGAACTGAGGCAAATAGGGTGAAGTGACTTGTCCAGAGTGACATAGCTAGTAAGTGTCTGAGGCCAGATTTGAACTCAGGAAGATGAGTATTCCTGATTCTGAGCCCAGTGGTCTATCCTATCCTATCCAAATAGTAGCTCATATTTATATTGTACTTTATAAATGCTACGAGTTAATTTTTCACAAAAACCATGTGAGGCAGATGGAGAAAATGTTATTACCCCATCTTACAGGTGAGGAAATTGAAGCATGGAGAGGTGAAATGAAATCATTTTCCCAGAGTTCCACAGCCAGTAAATGTGGGAGCTGAGATTCAAATCTAAGGCTTCCCACTTCAAGTCTGGCATTCTTTCCACTCTACCAAGTATACTTACTTACGAATACTATGATGGGCTAAAAGGTACAAACCTTTAGGTAGGCAGCTGGGTGGCACAGTGGGTAGAGTGCTGGACTTAAAAGTCATGAAAACTTGAGTTCAAATCCTGCATCAGTGACCTCACTGTGTGACCTTGGTCAGGTCACTCAGTCTCTTTCAGACTTAGTTTCCTGATATGTAAAATGGGGATAATAATAGCCCCTACCTCACAGGATTGTTGGGAGGATAAAATGAGATGGCATATATAAAGCACTTTGCTCATATTTTTCTGCCCAGTAATTTAAAACAGAAACTTAAATTACTTTTACATGCTTTGGGGATTAAATCTCAGACCACTTCCAATCAAATTCACAAAATAGAACAATCGTCTCATGAATGGGCAGCATCATCTTTTGTGCTGTTAGACTGCGTACATTTTTTTTTATATTTTGTTGTCTTAAATGCTAAGAATAATTGCTCGTCTTCCAGTCTGAAGAATCATCTTTGATAATGAGTCAGATTATTGCTCTTCTTTTGGTCCCAGGCATAGAATACTGGCTATTGTGCCAGCAGGCCTGAAGACTAGACTTACCGTTGGCCCTTCCTCTTTTTCTCCCAGAGTCCCTCGCTTCTTTTGAGAAGTCACGTCATCTTTCTGGGGCTCATTTTCTCCATCTCCTTTCCATCAGGGAAGAGCCAATGGTCATGTCGATCCCTGAGTGTGCTGACACATTGGGTGAATCCACTCCGCTCCCTCTGCCACCCATACTTTTGGTAATAAGTTAAGTGTTTAGGGATGCATGTTAAATAGCATTGGCTGTTTAATTATGTTAATTCACACCAATAATAAAAGCAAAAACCTACTACCATTAAAAACATATAATAAAAGAGACAAGACCACAGCCTCCCTGGAGGGCTCCTGGGAATCTTGGGCCACCATGTAAGAACTACTGCACTAAACTAGAAGTTCATTAGGCAATTATGGACCAGTGATACCTCCCTGACCCAAAAGAGCTCTGACAACCCAGATTTAACCTCGGTAGTAATCTCATTAGTCATAGAGAATTTGCATTTGCAGCATTTGTAGTTGTGAGTTGAATGGGGAGGTGAGGCAGGTGTTGTCTCTTGGACCCATCGCCTTTGATGTGACTGGTGACCAAAAATTTGACAACAAATAATAGATAAATGAACAGCAGTAGTGTATTACTAATAAAAGACATGTCAGGACTATTAAGTTATGAGGCTCCATTTTCTCCAGGTCTGGGTTATACCACTGCTTACAAGTTGGATGCTTGGAAAACATCAGCTCTTTCTGGCCACGAAAGCATCAATATTGTCAAATTTTTATCACAATGTCATGTTTTTCCCCATCCAAGTTCACGAACCTCCCTGTAAACTATCCACAGTTCCCAGATTAAAAACCCCTTGGTTTAAGTCTTCTTTTCTATTAGCTAAACATCTCCATTTCCTTGAAATGAACTTCATATGCCACAGTCTCAAGGCCCTTCACTAACCTGGTTGCCTTCTGGATGTTTCCTCACTTATACAGTATCCCACCCTCTGGTTCCCCCATCTCAGCAAAGAAAGGAGGGAATTGAATTTTCTCTAGTCTCCCCCAGGCTAAACTTCTTAGGAAGAACAAGATTCTGGCAGGCAAAAGTGAGGAGGGGAGTGAATTCCAGGTGTGAGAAGACAACTTGTTCATTGAAAATAGAGTGTGTGGAGGGGAGAAGGGGGCTGAATGTGAGAACTGTAATATTGAATAATTGCATTACATGTTAAGAAAATATACTCATGAACTGATGCAAAATGAAGTGAGCAGAACCAGGAGAACATTGTATACAGTAATTGCAGTATTGTAACGATGATCAGCTGTGAATGATGTAGTCATCCTCAGCAGTACAATGACCCAAGATAGTTCTGAAAGACTTATGATGGAAAATGCTATCCATATCCAGAAAAAGAACTGATGGAGTCTGAATACAGATTGAAGCTTACTTTTTAAAATTTTGTTTATTTTTATTGGGTTTTTTTTTGTCTGTGTTTTCTTTTACAACATGACTAATATGGAAATATGTTTTACGTGACTGCATGTGCATATCAGATTGTTTGCCTTCTCAGTGATGGGGGGAGGAGAAAGAAGAATGGAGAGACTTTTTAAAAAACAAATGTTAAAAATTATCTTTACATGTAATTGGGGGAAATAGAATATTAAATATATTTAAAAAGAAAAAACAAGAAAATAAACTCATGGGAGGCAATCTAAGAACCATAAAGTCAGAGAGCTTTTGAGTAAACATCTATAGGGGCAGGAAGAGAAGAGAGAAAGTTGTGGGGAAAATATACTACAAATCATCCAGACAGAAGAACAGATAAGAAATTTGAGGAAATAGACAACAAGCCTGACACAGACACATGATGCAGTAGTGGACGGAGACTTTATCTGGACAAATGCTGGAGTGTTCCTTTCTCTCACTTGTTCCTCCCACCCCAAAATCCTGTCTCAGAGTATAGTAATTAATGACTTGGTGTCAACCTGGAGGGAAGTCTTACAGTTTCCCAGAGATCTGTAGTTGACCCTGTTGTGTTTAGTATTTTTATATATCATATTTTATTTAATATTATATCTAATATTTTAGTATTTATTCTATCTAATATTATAAATATTGGATTATTTATTACTCAGGTTATTATCAGTTATTTAAGTAAATTGCACAATGGCATGCATGCTGTATTTATAAGTAATACAAAATAGAGACTTGACATGACATTCAGGATTCAAAAAGTCCTTGGTTAGTTAGTTTGTACTCAATCTCTTAAGATTAAATATAATAATGATTAATATAACATTTTACCTTTGGTCTAAAAAAAAATCAGCTTCACAAGCACAAAATGGGGAGAAAGCCAAGCTCATGATGTGCTCGTCATCCCTGATTCTCTCTTACCTTCCCCCCCCCCACACAGAGCTAATTAATTGTTGGTTGATTCTACCTTCTCAGTATCTCTCATATACACTTCCTTTGACACCACAGCCACTCTGGTGCAGGCCCTCATAACCTCATGCCTGGACTATTGCAATAGCCTGCTGGTGGGTTGGCCTGCCTCAAGTCTCTTCCCACTCCAGTCCATTCTCCAATTAGCTGTTAGAATGATCTTCTCAAATATACAGATCTAACTATCTCACTCCAATATTCAATCAACTCCAGTGGCTTCCCACTGCTTCCATGATCAAATTTAAAATCACATTGTCTATATTAATAGGTAGAACCGTCATGGAACAGAGAAATGAAACTATTCCATTTACTATAGTCCTTTATAAATGGTTAAGTTAAAAGCAATATTTTATTGGTTTCCATAATTTGCATCTATTAAATCATTCATTTTTGAACATTTTTTTAAAGTTATAAAATCAAACAAGAATTTTGAACCCTTATCTCCAGATAGAATGTTCAGTTTTGTTCATTTGTTAAGGAAATTCTTAATCTTTTTGCATCTTGCAGAATTGCATGCTGATGGCAGAGCAGAATCAAGTTTGGATCGGCTCTCAGGACTCCATTATTTATATTATTAACATTCATAGTATGTCCTGTAACAAGCAACTCACTGATCATCGCTCTAGCATCATGGATTTAATTGTAGAAGATGGAAACAAGGAATCTAGGTAAATTAAGGCTGAAAAAGAGAAATAAGTGGTATATCTTTTAATAAGAATCAAAATACTAAAAAAAGAGAAAAAAATTTAAAATCTATTTCTGGAAAGAGGTCATAATCTGAGTTAAATTGTCTATGTGGCTATAAGAATAGGCAGCAAATTTTTTTTCCTTTTGCCAACAAATCTTAGAATTTTTAATTCTATTAGGACCTTAGATCATCTAATCCAGCGGTATCAAATTCAAGTAGAAATGCATCCCTAAGGGTTGCATACTGATTTAGGAAACTACAAATTAACATCTCTGCTGCAGTGTATTTTTATATATTTTGTTAAACATTTCCCAGTTACATTTTAATTTGATTCAAGAATGCCACAATTTTGACACCTCTGATCTAGTCCAACCCCGACATTTCACACATAAAGCTACTGAGACCCAGAAAGATGAAGGGACTTGTACAAATCAGTAGCAGAGCCAGATATAGAGAAGCTAGTAAGTTGACTACCATTCAGTGCTATTTTAACATCTAACTTCCTTCCCACCATGATGTCGTCCTGTTTTCATATTTTTAAGGTTTTTTTTGAGGGTTTAAGTGGCTTGCCCAAGGTCACGCAGCTAGTAAGTGTGTCAAGTGTCTGAGGCTGCATTTGAACCGTGACTCCAGGGCCAGTACTCTACTCACTGTGCTACCTAGCTGCCCCTTCCATTTTGAATAATGGAAGTTTTGTTAATATGAGTTCACTGACTAGAAGTCATTAACATGAAGGTTTAAAACAGGGTGAAAAGGTTATGTATTGTCTTCATTAGAATCTAATCCTGTAAGGTTCATTTTTGCTATCTGGCTATCGTTTGTGTGAAAAATTAAACTTCAACATTAGAAATTATATTTTAGCTTTTCAGTTATTCAAGGTTTTGTTTGTGTAGCCTGGGATCTATGAACTTGTTTTTTAAAAAATATTTTGATAAGTCTGTTTTAATACAATCCTTTGTAGTCCTCTGTATTTTGTTTTATACATTTAAAACATGTTTCTGAAAAGGGCCTCATAGGCTTTACCAGATACCAGAAGAGTTTATGACAAAAAAAAAAAAATTCAGAATCCCTTTATCAGTTGAAGAGGTCCTCTACTATCTGGTGTTAGATAACTAAGTTGAAGGCCTGACTGCCCCACTTATTGATGGTATGGACAGGGAGAAGTATGAGGGACTAGCCTGGTGTTTTCATTGACATAGGAAACTCCCTCTGTCCATATGAGTCAACACCTTTAATACTATTTATAATCTTGGAGATTTGCACAGAGAAACCAAGGAGTAGAGTGACTGGCCCAGGGTCATACAGCCAATAAGTATCAGAGGTGGAGCCTGAATTCAACCCTTCCTGGCTCCAAAGCTGACTGTCTCTCCAATGTGCCAGGGGTACACGAACACAGGCCTTGTTGGTTATGTGGGTGACTCTCTTCACCGTACCACCGCTGCCTCTACTGTCACCTTCCAAATCACTTCACAAGATCAGCCTGTTCATTACTAGTCACTAATCACGTAACATCATGTCTCAAAGGGCTGTTGTGAGGATGGCACTTTCTAGACTGAAAAGTCCTTTAGAAGTGGGAACTGTGATTATTCTTATCACCAATGTCATCACCATAAGAGTTACTAAGTCCCCATAATATGACATTGGGTACTGCCCTCCACGAGTCCCGGAAGCTGGAAAGGTCCTCACAAGTCATCTAGTCCAGCCCCCTTATTTTACAGATGTGGAAACTGAAGGCCAAGTGACTTATACAAAATCACACATAGGTAGTAAGCACCAGAGGCCGAGGATTAGTCGGGGATAGGAAGCAGCTGTCATCCTATCAAACCGACAGTCATGCCCTGACTCGATTAAATTTAAGTAAGCTTTTGGCACTATCAAATTGCTGTTCTCATTTCTGGGCATCGATATTTTAACCCTAGTTCTCCATGTAATTTGTTTACTGTTCCTGTGGCTTACATACAGTTTTATCCAGGGATAACTTATATTCTCTCTTGATTTAAAGTATACATAAAAGTGAGTCCTAAAATTTTTCTTTTTTAACAGCAGCAGTGAAGTCTATTCATGCAGTTTGGATGGAGTAATCATTGCTTGGAATGTCAGTACCCTGAAAGTGAATAGGAGATTTCGTCTGCCATACCAAACTCTAACTTCCATTAAGCTTCATAATGGCCGCCTTTGGTGCTGTAAGTCTGGCGATGCGCACAATCAAAATGTATTTTGGAACTAACTTAGCATTCTGATTTTATTTAAGTTCATTCTCACTCTTCAGTCAGCAAAACAACAAGCATTAATTAAGCCCTTATGTGCGAGGGATATAAATGAAAGCCAAAACAGTCCCTGCCCTCAGTGAGCTCACATTCTGGGGGAGGGGGCGGGGAGACAAAATGTAAATAACGTATGTGTGTGTGTGTGTGTGTGTGTGTGTGTGTGTGTGTGTGTGTATCTTAGCACTTAGATTCTCTTTTTTTTGTTTTCTACTTTTTCTGTTTTTATTTTCATAAAACTGGTTCTCCTCTCTCTCTCTCTCACACACACACACACACACACACACACACACCCCCAATAAGTATCAGAGGTGGAGCCTGAATTCAGGCCTTCCTGGCTCCAAAGCTGGCTGTCTCTCCAACATGCCAGGGGCACACAAACACAGGCCTTCTTGGTTATGTGGCTGACTCACTGTACCACCACTGCCTCTACTGTAACCTTCCAAATCACTTCTCTCTCTCTCTCTCTCTCTCTCTCTGTCCCCTATCTCCTCTCTCCCCCTCTCCTTCCCTTCTTCTCTCCCTTCCTTTAACAATAGTACATAACAGTGTTTTAAGTTTTGCAAAGCCTGTCTCATATGATCCTTACAACAACCTTGTGAGGTAACGAATACAGCTGTTAATAATTCCATTTTATGGAAGAAGCTCTTGAGGCTCTATAGTTCTATAGCTAATAGTCATCAGAAGCAAGATTCAAACCCAGGTCTCCCCTGCCTCCGAGTTCAGCCCTTTTCTTACTTTATCATGTTGCTTCTAAGCCTAATCAAATCTAGCTTCTGCTAATTTTTCAATGCTTCTAATTGGTTATTTTTAACCAGTGGTTTTCCATCCAAGGTTGAATTGAAGTCCGTAACATAAAATGAAAGAAACAAAGCAGGGGCAGGCATGGCCTCCCTAACACAATTAATTGGTTGTGTGAACGCATGACATTAGTCAGAATGACATTACAGGGGAACATTATAAATAGGGATTATAAACATTGCTTCCAGGGGAACATTATAAATAGGGATCTCTCTAAAAGTGGCCACAGGGTTTCACAACATCTAGAGGGTTATAACATATCAAGGACATTACTGTGAATTAATGTTGGTCAGAGAACGTTATGCAGGGCGGTAAGAATCTCCTCAAACCGTTCCCCAAAGACGGTGATCAGTCTCCGCAGAATTTGCTGCTATGAACATCCTCACTCGGTGGAGGTTGCCAAGCTCTCCGCAGCATCCCTCACTCTGGGCCCCTTCTCACTGTCTGCAGCACTACCGATCGACGCCCTCATCCCACAGTGGGATTTCTAGGGGAGCTCTCTAATCATTCGTCTTGCCCCTAATCTCTGTCAGTCAATAAACATTTATTGAGCACCTACTGCACGCCAGCCATTGTGCTATGTCCCGGGGAAACAGAGAAAAGTAAGAATACGGTCCCTGCCTGTAAGGAGCAAAATATGGTCCATACAAGATATGTACAGGTGTAAGTGGGAGATGATCCTAGAGGGAAGGTCCGGGGAGGGGGGTGGCGGTTAGGGGGAAGCCAGGAAATATTTCTTGTAGAAAGTAAGATTTGAGCTGAATCACTGAGGGAAGCTAGGAGGCGGAGTAGAGGAAGAAGATCATTCTCTTCTAATTTATCCTTACAAATGCTGCCAAATTATTCTTCCTTATTCAAATCAACATGCATTTATTAAGCACCTACTGTGTGCCAAGTACTATACTAGCTGCTGGGGACACAAAGGTAAAAATGAAAGTCTTTACCCTCTAGGAACTTACTGGAAAGTTTTATGCAAAGATCCGGTCATAACATTTATTTAGAAGAGGAGAGGGGAGTAAGCATTTATGTGCCAGGCACTGCACTAAGCACTTTCGCAGGTAATATCTCATTTGATCTCATGAGTTAGTTAGGTGGCACAGCGGGTAGAGTGCTGGGTCTGGAGTCAGGAAGACCTGAGCTCAGATCTGGCGACAGACGCTTATTAGCTGCGTGACACCGGGCCGGTGATTTCAACCCCATCTGTAAAATGGGATGATAATTGCACATACTTCTCAGGGTTGTTGTGAACATGAAATGAGATATTAATTATAAGGCAATTAGCACGGAGCCTGGCAGAGAGTGAGAGCTGTCTGAATGCTAGCTTCTTTCATCATTGTTATTGTCGCTCCTCACAACAACCCCGCAAGGAAGGGTTTTACAGTTGAGGAAACTAAGGCAAACAGGTGAAGTGACCTGTCCAGAGTCACAGATATTTGCTCCTTATTGCCTGACATGTAACATTACAACTCTGTTGCTTGTCATTCAAGGCCTCCCATTGCTCATGTCCTCCATGACCTGGTCAAACCTGTATCTGTAAAACATATCTTGTGTTTTCCCGTCCTTGTACTTTTTCGTATGCTGTTACACTGATTAGGACATCCTCCTCCTAGTCATACTTTTTTTTTATGTTTCATTAATTTTATCAAAAGTTCAGTTTCTTAATACTTGAACTTAATACTTCTTTGTTGAGTGACTTCAGCCAACTGAAGTTTTCCTGCATGAATCAGGAAGGAAACTCTTCAAGGAATCAGGTATTTAGGAGATAACTGAGGAGTTTATCTGCAAAACACTTTACAAAATAAAGCATAATGCAAATAGGACTCACCAGCCCTGTAGATCCTTTAAAGCCTGAATCAGGCTCTGCCACCACCTCCATGGAGCTGCCTCGGACCTTCCTCTTCCTGCCTCCCATAGCACTTGGTTTGGTACCATTCTAATGTGTTATATATAATTATATAATGTGCCATAACAGGATGTTTATAGTTACCTGGGTTCACATATCTCCCTACTAAATTGTGTAGCTACATGAGGGCAGAGATGATGTCTCAACTAAACACAGCTAGTAAGTGTCTGACGCCAGATTTGAACTCAGCAAGATGAGTCTTCCTGACTCCAGGCCCCACATTCTATCCACTGTGCCACCCAGCTGCCCCAGTACCTTGCGAACACTGGGCACTTAGTTCATTCCTCTGTCCCACGGTTCTCACTATCCATTTCTCTCCTTTTCAACAAGTGTGTTCTAATTAAATGTTTTTAAAAATTATTTTTCTTTTACACATTTCTTGTGGAGTTACCATTCTGTTTTGTTTTATAGATGTCTGGATATGTGGCATGTCCCCCACTGGAACATAAGCTCCTAATCTTATTCCACCCCAGCAATAATATTAACAATATTAATTAATTAACAATATTGATAATATTAACAGCTAGCATGTATTGAGCACCTACAGTGTGGCAGGTGCTTTACAAATATTATCTCATTTGATCCTCACAACAACCCTGGGAGGTAGGTGCTGTCGTTATCCTTATTTTACAAATGAGGAAACTGAGGTTGACACAGGTTAAGTGACTTGCCCAGGGTCACAGAGTTAGGTAAGTGTCGGGATTGGATTCAAATTCAGGTCTTCCTGACCCCAGGTGCAGCCCTCTATCCACTCTGTCACCTAGCTGCCTCTCACAGGGCCTTGCACATGATAGGAATTTAACAGACGTTTGAATTTGATATTTAACATAAAGATTAGAAAGGCGCTTTGTAAAAAAAATAAGTAAGTGCTCCTCACAGCACAGTGAGGGTATTCTTCTTTCACTTAAACTACTCCTCCCTTAACCCTTCACTTGATTTGTTATATGGAAGTTAAGCGTATTTCACTTTTATGATACGCCCATTGTGAGCAGCTTTTTTTTTTAAACATTGCAGGTATAGGCCGGAGCATTATGGTTGTGACAACAAATGGATTTCTTCGGCAAGAACTGAAAGTTGACGAGCTCTTTGAGGAAATATTCCCCTCTTTCCTCTGTTTCCAACTGGTTCCTGAGGTATTTCAAAACAATTCATTATGAAACAAAATCAGCAAGTCTGATATTGCTTAGTAGTAAAATGCCTGAATAAAAGTGTCACATTGTCACTTGTATTTTTAGCAAGACCAGGTTTGGACAGCATGTGCTGGACACACAGAGATATATGTCTGGAACATAAAGGACTTCTCAAGGCCACCTCATAAAATTCAGCTTCAAGACTGTTCAGAGATCAGCTGTATGATCAAAGTGAAGAACCAGGTATCAGCCTTGTAACTGTCACTTGTCAAAGTCATAGGGGTTGGTCCCAGTCCCAGGGCAGCAGAAAGAAAAATGTATTTGTGTATACACCTATTAGCCCAGGACCAGTCATTAAGTCATAGAATATTAGCACTACAGTAACCTTTGGGCTATCTAGCCCCATCTCTTTTGTTTTGTAGATGAGGGCAGTAAGGTGGGGAAAGGCCTTGTGCAAGAGTGAACCTCACTTCCCTTGCAACATTCTTGCCAAATAGTCACTCAACCAGCACCTCATGAGGCAGACCATAGCATTTCTGGAAAACTCTAAATATTAGAGTATTCTTATATTAAGTCAGAATACACCACCTTAATGCTTTCATGCATGGAAGTACTAGTTTTGTTCTCTGGAACAAATGTGATTTATGGTACTTTTAGGGCTGAACTGAGGTGATTGGAGTTTAGGCCTCACAAAAGGTATGATACTGCTAAGGAGTTGTATTGATCTGTTACTCACTTTAAAATCTTATTTTATTTTGTTCTTTTTGATTATCAAGCATTTATTCTCTCTTTCTCCCACCACCATCCCGTTGGAAGAAAAAAAAAACTAAACCCATTATCAAATATACATAGTCAAGCCAAGTAAAACAAATTGGCCATGCCCCAAAATGTATATCTCACTATGCATCTTGACTCCATCACCTCTGTCAGGAGATGAGTAGCATGCTTCATCATTGGTCCTTTGGAATTGTGATTGGTCACTGCATCAGTGGGGCAGCTGGGTAGCTCAGTGGACCGAGTGCCAGGGCTGAAGTCAGGAATACTCCCGAGTTCAAATCTGGCCTCAGACACTTACTAGCTATGTGACCCTGGGCAGGTCACTTAACCCTGATTGCCTTGGTTTCCTTATCTGTAAAGTGAGCTGGAGAAGGAAACCGCAAACCACTCCAGTATCCTTGCTACAAAAACCCCAAATGGGGGGGAGTCAGACATGACTGCAAAATGACTAAGCAGCAACATTGCATCAATTAGTTCTTAAATGCTTTTAAGTTGTCTTTATGTTTTTATTACATAAGTTATTCTCCTGGTTCTACTCACTTCGCTCTGTATTACACAGATCTTTCTAGATTTTTCTAAAATTGTCCTTTTCATAATTCTTACAGTACAATAATATTCATTCAATAATATTTGTAATATTCACAGACCATAATTTATTCAGCCACCCCCCTACCTTCCAGTCCTTTGACACTACATAAAGTTGCTATAAGTGTTTTTGTACAAATAAATTATTTTCCTTGTTCTTTGAATTTTCTGGAGGTACATCCATTTCTTTTTGTAAAATGCCTGTTAGCTTTTATGACTTCATCCCAGGACATCATGGTTCTGAGTATTAGATTATAATTTTTACTTCTAGAGGACTTAAATGCTGTGAGAATACATACTAAAAGGACATAGAATCAGACTTAAGACCTCCAACCATCCTCCCACTGGAATCTTGTGGCTATGATGTGGCTTACCTCTTAGAGACTCCCAATTACTTCCAGACCTCAGCACAGCACTCCTTTCTTTTTCTTTTTCTTTTAAATGTGTTGTTTATTTGTTTTTAACATTTAAAAAAACTTTAAGTTCCAAATTCTTCTGTTCCTTCCAGCCCCTCCCCCATCCACTGAGAAGGCAAGTAATATATCAGTTATATATGTGAAATCATGCAAAATCTATTTCCGTATTATTAGCCACGGTACAAAAAAAGCAATAAAAATAAAGTGAGAAAATTATACTTCAGTTTGCACTGAGTTCCTAAGTTCTCTCTCTCAAAATGGATAGCATCTTTCATCATGAGTCCTTTGGAATTGTCATGGATCATTGTAGTGATCAGAGTAGCTGTCTTTCACAGTTGATCATCATTACAATATTGCTCTTACTATGTACAGTTATTTCCTGGTTCTGCTCACTTCACTTTGCATCAGTTCATATAGGTGGTTTTTCTGAAACCATCCCCCTGATCACAGTGTTGCTTTCAACAGAGACCTACATACTGATGGAGGTTGGAAAATGATAAATTTTTCTGTGTGTATATTTAAAGGGTGGGATCCAAAACATGGGGAAGAACCAGACCCATCTGAGTTAAAGGAATGATATGTAAGATATCTGTAAGCCTTATGGAGTAGAAAGACCTGCATTCAAATACCGACTCCCACATTTACTAGCAAGCTTATGTCATTTCCTGTCCCTGAGCCTCAACTTCCTTATGTCAAAAGGTAGATAATCAGTAAGCATTTATGTGCCAAGTGGAGCAATTCCTACCTTCAAGTTCCTTTTTTCTAAAGGGGGAAACAAAACATGCATATATATAAATATGTACAGTCATTGTTCAGTTGTGTTTGACTCTTCGTGACCCCATTTGGAGTTTTCTTGGCGAAGATACTGGAGCAGCTTGCTATTTCCTTCTCCAGCTCATTTGACAGATGAGGAAACTGAGGCAAACAGGGTTAAATGACTTGCCCAGGGTCACACAGCTATTAAGTGTCTTGTATGTATGTATATAAAATGAATCGAGAGTAGTTTGAGAAATAGAGCACTAGCAGATGGGGAGATCAGAAAATGTCTTAGGTAAAGGTCGGAGTTTGAGCTGCCTTTTGAAAGAAAGCAGGGATTCCAGGAGATAGTAATAAAGAGAAAGAGCCTTCCAGGTTACAAAAGCAAAGAACTAGAAGATGGAATGTTGTGTGTGAGGAGTAACAAGAAGGCCAGTACGACCAGACCTATCCCTACACAGTGTGTGGAGGGGGCAGTGTGTAAGAAGCCTGGAAAGTTAGGTTGAGGCCACATTGTGAAGAACTTTAAATTCCAGAAAGAACTGTATCCTAAAGAGATTCAAAAAAAGGGGAAAAGGACCTCTTTGTACAACAATATTTATAGCAGCTTTTTTTGTGGTGGCAAAGAATTGGAAATCGAGGGGATGCCCATCAATTGGGGAATGGCTAAACAAATTATGGTATATGAATGTAATGGAAAACTACTGTGCTATAAGAAATGACAAGCAAGCTGATGACAGAAAAACATGGAAAGACATGAACTGATACAAAGTGAAGTGAGCAGAAGCAGGAGACTTGTACATAGTAATAGCAGTATTGTACATTGAAGAACTATGAATGACTTAGTTATTCTCCGCAATACAATGATCCAAGACAATCCCAAAGGACTCATAAAAATATGATATCCATCTCCAGAGAAAGCTGATATTGTCTGACTACAGACTGAAACATACTATCTTTCTTTCTTTCTTTTCTTTTGTTCTAGTCTTCTTGTACAAAATAACTAACATGGAAATGTTTGACATGATTGTACGTGTATTACCTGTATCTGATTGCTTACTGTCTCAGGGAGGAGGGAAGGATAGAATTTGGAGCTCAAAACTGAAAAAAAAAATAGAACAGATGTTAAAAATTGTTTTAACATGTTATTGAGGGGGAAATAAAATATTATTTAAAAATGGAATCTAATAAATGAATGAACAAATGAATGAATGAATTCCAGACAGAGGAGTTCATTTTTGACCCTAGAGGTGATAGGGAGTAACTGTAGTTTGTCAAGGGTTTTCCACGATTAGCCCTGTGCCTTAGAAAAATCCCTCTGGCAGCTCTCTTAACGGCTGTCAGAATTAGGCAAGACTTAATGCAGGGAGCTCGGAGAAGAGGTTGTTGTCATAGTCCATGCCAGAGGTAATGGGCCTGAACTAGTGGTTATGGTGGGAGTGGAGAGGAGGGGTTAGGGAAACCGGAGAGAGAAATGATGCAATTTGGCAGCAGATTGGATATATGGGATGAGTGAGAGTGAGGAGTCAAGGAAGACACCAAGGTTCTGGACCTAGGTGATTAGTAGGAGGTGGTGCCCTTGGTTTATATAAGAGGGGAGGGTTTGGGGAAGAAATAAGTTCTGTTCTGAACATGTTGCATTTGAAATGCCTGTTCAGAATGTCCAGTAGGGAGTTGGTGATGGAAGATTGGAGAAAATAAGAGGGCTCAGGATAATGTGAGCCATGGGCACAACCACAGTTTGTGAGTATGACATGGTTGAAAATCCAGCAAAAACAGTCAGACAGGTGGGAGGAGAACCAGGAGAGAGCATTGAGAAGGAGGGAACAGTCAACAGTGTGAAGAGAGGTCAAGGATTTACACTGAGAAGAGGTCATTGGATTTGGCAAATAAATCAAATACGTACTTTTCCTAATTTAGAAGGCTCTCATGAAAGTCAATTGAGATGATGAAAAATTATAAAAGTCCCATAAATTAGGAGAGGCAACCATGATCTAAGGGCAAGAGTGTTGTTTAGCTGTGTGACTTTGGGTGGATCATTTCCTCTCTCTGAGCCTGTTTCCTCTTATGTTAAATGGGGCTAATAATCTTATGTCACAGAATTACTAAGAAGAAAATGCTTTATTAAGTGGATATATTAAAAAGTCTTATTTATGTATAACCTGTGGCTCTGAGTTCACATGGCCTAGATTCAGTCCTGGAGGAGGCTTCTCAGTAATTTTCTTATACACACACACACACAGATAGAAAGCAGCCAAAACTTCATGATCACATTTGGGGTTTTCTTAGCTAAGATACTGGAGCGGTGTACCTTCTTTGGTTCATTTGACAGGTGAGGAAACTGAGGCAAACAGGGTTAAGTGACTTGCGCAGGGGCACACAGCTAGTAAGTGTCACCAGATTTGAACTCACAAAGAGGAGTCTTCCTGACTCTAGGCCCAGTGGTCTATCCACTGCACCACTTAACTGGAACATCAGAATTTAGCTCATACCTAGGTCTTCCTTTAAAAAAAAAAAGGAAAAAAGAAAGGCCTTCGGTTCTCATACAAGCAGTCAGACTAACAAAACATTGAATATAGGACAGGTTATATTTCAACCGATAAAGAAATTCCAAGGACTCATACTCAAGTCCATAAATAGTCAAAAATGATCATTTTGCTCTAAAAGTTCCACCTTCCCCAGGTATCTATACCCCTTAACTCATGGTATCAGCAAATAGAAAGGTTGAAGTTGTTCCTTCTTCAGGCCTCAGCACCTTTTCTCCTTTGGGGTTGAAGTGCTCTATAAATGTATCATTATAATTATCATTATTTTTATTATTACTTCATCACTGTGGTTTTCCCAAGGCATCTTCTTACTTATAAGGATTTTTACCTTCAGGGTTTGGGATATCTGTGTCACTTTTGATTGTGGAGGACCTATTACAAAATTCTTCAGTCCAGAGTTATTATCGTGTCTTTTGTTTGCATTGCTGGTGTCCAAAACTGCAATGTAAGTACTTAGTAGAGAAGGATCTATATCATATGTACAATGGAAAAATGCTTTGGGATGATGGTGGAGGTAGGAAATGCTTCAGACTCTTGATGGAGTCTGAATGCAGATTGAAGCATACCCTTTTTTTTACTTTTTCTCTTTTTTTCACTTTTTTTTCTCTTTTTTGTCTTTCTTTGTCCATGTTTTCTTTTGCATCATGTTATTGTTCAGTTGTTTTCAGTCATATTTGATTCTTCATACCCCCCTTTAGGGTTGTCTTGGCAAAGATATTGGACTGGTTTTGCCATTTCCTTCTCTGGCTCATTTGATAGAGGAGGAAACTGAAGCAAACAGGGTTAAGTGACTTGCCCGGGGTCACAAGGCTAGTAAGTGTCTGATGCCAGATTTGAACGCAGGTCTTCCTGACTCCTGGCCCAGTGCTCTCTATCTACTACACCCCTAGCTGCAAAATGGCTAATATGGAAATATGTTTTCTATGACTTCACATATATAACCTATGTCAAATTGCTTGCCTTCCCAAGGCGGGGTGGGGGGAGGGTAAAGAGGGAGCAAGAGAATTTGGACCTCATAATTTTAAAAATCAAATGTTTAAAAAAATTGTGTACATGGAATTGAGAAAAACAAAAGAAAAAATTTTAAATTATACTTTTTAATGTACTCTCGTGATTTTTTTTTCTTCTTCTTCTTCTTCAGATCTGGGTTGGCAGCAAAGGACTGTCCCAGGGAAAATACAAGGGAAAAATCTATGTAATTGATGCTGATAAGAAAATTGTGGAGAAGGAGCTGGTAGCCCACGCTGACATGGTGAAGGCTTTATGTTCAGCAGAGGACCGATATGTGCTGAGTGGTTCAGGCAAAGAGGAAGGAAAGATTGCTATTTGGAAAGTTGAATAATTTTTAGCACTTTGAAATGTTACACATTTTAATGTGTAACACACAAATGTGTAATGTGTAACAGTGTTACACACAAATGGTCACTATGATGGCCAGAAAAGAGGACCACTGGGAGTGGTATTAAATAAATGTATATCTTTGCTGTTATACATTTATCCTTTTTAAAGTGGAAGGAACCTTAGAAGTCCTTCTGTCCAACTCATTCAACTCTTCCCATCAGCTCAACTCATCCAGCCATTTTATCGAAAGCCCAGAACAGGGAAGTTACTTATTTAAGGTCACAGAACTGTGACTAAACTCCACCATGATGTTTTATATTCATGTTGCCAAGACAATCACAATGTTCCATCTGTGGGCGTCTGTTTCCTCATGAGGCGGACTTGATCAGCTCTGAAGTTTTTTCCATTTCTAACATTCTATCATTCTCAAAGTTGGAAACTTATACTTACAAGATTTTTGCCTCTCCAAGCCTCAAAGAGATGACTCAACCTCCTCAGAGGTTTCTAACTGATCACAAACCGATAGCCCTAGAGACACAAGGACACTGAGGAGACATCGAGTCCATTTTTCTACCTTTAGGTAAACTAGTATTTAACTTGTCAGCCCCCTAAAATGCATCAACCAACTAAGCCTCCTCAAGCACATTTTGCAGGGGGTGGGGGGGAATGATCTCAGAAGGTATGAATCAGGAATGCAGCCTCTGCTGAACAGGCTCAGTTATGTTCTGATCCTTTATCTGGAATAGAAAGTGGGCTAAGACTTAACTATGAATATGAGAGATTGTCAACAGTAAGTTGCCAAATCTCACGTACCTAGAATCCCCACAGTTAAAACCATTAACTCCAAGATTATCCACGCAGTGAATTCTTGGCTATGCTTGAAAACCCGAATAACAATGGTGCTGTGACTTGGAAAAGCAAATTGGAAAACTTTCTGACCAAATCCGACAGAGATCCCTGGGTGTTTGTGTGGCACCGTTTGCCTTGTATGACCACTGGACGTGTCATGGGTCCATCTGCATAGCCACAGGTTTGTGATTAAATGCGCTATGTTTATATTTTGTTTTTCAAGTGGGTTTCATGAGCACTCTTATTTTCATCATTAAAACTTCCATCCTGACACTGCTTTGATCAAGCCGATGATTCTCCTGTATTGACAGCAGAGTAATGACTGATCTGGCCAGCTATTTGCGTCATACCACCTGTGGCCGATGCCTGGATTTTTTCTTAATGACTTCATAACTTATGTAATGAAGAAACCTTCATAATATTTTTCATAATAAAATAAATATTTTTGTTTAAGTATCTCTAGTTACTTGAGTAACAAGATTCTTATGTAAGGGTAGCACTTAAAAAAGCACACACCACAAGATATACTTTTAAAGTATTATATAGCCATCTGGTTGGTTGTTAACCTCACCTCCATAGACACTGCCTACCAGATATACAAGGACAACTTCAGGGTTTTTTCTATGCTTATTTACATATGTATATGGTGCTACATTATTTAAATTAGGGAGAAAAAAGTTCTAGGAATTTTAATATCAATATTAAAAATGTTTGTATTTCAGTAATTCAACTATCTGTGTTTTCATCAGTGTGAGTACTCTCTTTATTCATGCAAACTGAAATTCTTCTGTTCTTTAGTAGACAGTTTCATAAGTTCCTATAAGATCCTGCCCTGCCCCACCCCACCCCAAAAAAAATCACCTGGCTGCCAACTTTCTGGTGATGAAAGTTGCACTTGGCTGGGCTAGTCCTCACACTGCAAACACAATCAGCCAAAGGGTCCATAAATCCCAGTCTTTCAAGCTTGCTGTGGAACTTTCTAGACCTTGCCTTTTTCTAATGTGAACGTCAAGCCCCACCCCACCCCACCCCACCCCACCCCTGCCCCTGCTCACCCCCGTGCCATGAGGAAGCATTACAGGAGGACTTTCATGGAGATTGAAAACATTTTAAAATAATTCTTTTGTTGGGACTGCATTCTCTTATTGCAGAAAAAAAAGTCCATGACAAAGTCAATACAATAGAAACAAATGCTTTTGTCAGTCCATTGGAAGGATTTATACTTTTGATGTGTCATATGTGCAGCATTGGAGAGAACATAGCACACGCAGTGAGCGTGTGTATCTGTGAGTCTCTAGACTCTCCATTCAAACACTAATGAGGTACCCCTTATTCCAGTGGTATCTGGTGAAATTTCTTTACTAAGTAGAAACAAGACTTTCTTTTCACAAGCTCTTTGGGGCTTTCTCTCCATTATGTCAGACATATTGAATGAAAACTGAAATTTGAGTCTAAAGGCCATGTGACCAGTTGCCATGGTCCAGGTGTTTAGACAAAGTCAATGACTGATCCATTTCTTTCTCCTCCTGTCGCCCCTCTACCTACCCCCCCAATCCACAATTTTGAGTTTTCAAAGATGTGAGCTTTATCTACAGGGCTACCCAGCCTGACATCAGTAACTGAATCCTGAAAGATAGGACACTGGGTGATAAAGTGAGTGGAGTGCTGGACTTGGAATCAAGAAGATATGGGTTCAAATCCTGATTTAGACACTTCCTAACTGTGACCCTGGGCAAGTCACAGCCCCTTTAAACTTCAGTTTCCTCATCTATATAGTGGGGATATTAATAACACCTACTTCCCAGAGTGGTTGTGAAGATCAAAGAGACGACATCTGTAAAGCACTGTGAAAACCTCAAGGTGTTATATAAATGCTAATATTATCGTCATCATCAGATAGTAATATAACCATAGGGTCAATGTGAGGATCGAGTGAGATAGATGTAAAGGGCTTTGCAAATTAGCAGCCCGTATTAGAGTTTTACAGGAACTTAGCTCCGCGGGAACAAGGTTAGGAATGGATGCGTTGGTGCATCAATCAGGTAACATTTATTAAGCACCTACATGGGCCAGGCCCTGTGCTCAGTGCTAGGGATACAAAAAGAGGCAAAATACCTACCCTTGAGGTGCTTACGATCTAGTGAGCATTACCTAATAACGTTCTGGCGAGATTGCGATAACTGTCAGTGATATTACTGCAGGATGACCCAGATCACTGCGTCTTTATATGGGCTATGCTTGTAAATGTATCTGAAGGTTAAGATTACCATAATGTGATAGCAGTAATTTAAATGTATTTCTGGAAATGCTATTTCAGTGGAAGTGTAGATTCCCTGTTTTAAATCATGGATTCTATGTACAAATAGTGTATTTTAGCTGAGTTACCAGCATTTTTACATGGTATTGGAGACTTCCCTCCTTACAGATGCTTCTACTTGATCTTCGAATGAAGGAAAATAAATGTGTTGTGTTCACAATTGTAAATAGCGTTTTTTTTAAAATATAGATGACTGCTTTGGTAAACAGTTACAACTTAGAAATAAAATCTGAATAGTTTAAACTATTTAATATCACGCTATGTATATTAATATACCAAGCCCATCTCTAATAAAGGACATTTTTATTTTATAAGTATCGATCACTGGTTTCTTTATTTTCTCCAATTTTAGTTTCACAAGTAGGTCTTTAAATTGTCTAGTATTATTTTCTGTAGTGGTAAGAGCCCTGGCCTTGCAGTCAGTCAGAAGACCTGGTTTGAAGTCCTTAGCTCTGTCTCAGTATCCTTGTCTGTAAAATGGGGATAATAATACCTAACTTCCTCACAGGGTTGTCAGGGTGATCAAATGAGACAGCATACCTAAATGTAACTTGTACCAGATCGAGAGAGGGAGAGAGGCAGAGAGAGAGTGTGTGTGTGTGTGTGTGTATATATCTATATATATACACACACATATGTGTACACACACATATGTGTACACACACATACACACTTACATATGTCATTTATAATTGCTGATAACACTGGCAAATGCATTTTCCTACCAGTGCCACCAGCTGCCTACCATACCAGGAGGCCTGGCACTTGCATCTCCATTTTCTATATAAGACCTTTCCTGGTCCACCCAGCTGGTAGCAACTCCTCACTCAGCTACCTTGCATGTACTTTGCACAGAATATAGAGAATATAGAGAGAGAATGTAAGCTTCCTTGTGGGCAGGAACCATCTCGTTTTTGTCTTTGTACCCACAGAACCCAGTGCATAATAGACGTTTAGTAAATGACTGTTAATGGATTAACTGGGAAGCAGCAAATCAGAGTGGGATGTCCAGTGGCTAAGTATACCTAGAGAATGACAGAGAAGGAATTCTGTTGGTCTTCAGAAATCTAAAGGACCACCAAATTTCAGTTCCCTGAATGATCAGCCCTGACACTATTAATCACTTAGAGCAAAGAGGGAGGAGAAAGAGGTAGGGGGGAAGAGGAATTGGTATTTGCTGGATTGGTTTTCCCAAATGACAATTAAGTTGAATATATTCCAATTGGTTGGTTGTTCCATCTGGTTGGTTGTTAACCTCACCTCCATAGACACTGCCTACCAGATATACAAGGACAACTTAAGGGTTTTTTCTATGCTTATTTACATATGTATATGGTGCTGCATTATTTAGACAGCTAGGTTGTACAATGGATGAGAACACTGGACTTGGAGTCGGGAAGGCCTGAGTTCAAATCCATCCTCAGATGCTAGCTACGTGACTGCACAAATCACTTAACCTCTCAACCTCAATTTCCTCATGTGTAAGATGTAGATAATAGCACCTATCTCACAGAGTTGTGAGGCTCCAATAAGGTAACATCTGGAACTTCGCAAACCTTAGAGCACTATCTAACAGTTAGCTGTTATTCCATAGTGGAAATCTGTCATGCTTTGCAACTTGCAAAGCACTTTTATGGTTTACAAAGTGCTTTCATACGTATTTTATTAGTCCCTTACCTTTTGGAATCAGGTAGCATAAAGATTATATGGACTTTACACATGGAGAAATTGAGTCTCAGATAAGAAACATCTTGCCCAAATCCACATAACTCGGGATGGAACTGAAACTTGAACCCTGACCCCGATTCCTGGGCTCTTTTCATACCTCTAGGCTAAAGCGTGTGACTGATTTATTACCCTCGAGTTCCAAGCAGCTTCCTTACTTCCTGCATTTGGTTATGATCTTCGGTGCCTTATTTCACAGGGATTATATTTGAAACAGATGACACAGGAAGAGGAGAGGCTTTTAGGAAAGCCATCAGTTATACAAAGAAGAAAAATCTCAAGACTTGCACGAGGGACTGAATGTTGGAGTTGAAAAGACCAAAATTGGCAGGTTCTGTATTTCTTTAAACTCGATCCTTTGTGCTGCTTTGTTTTAACAGGGGCCTTTTGTCCCTGTAGCTTTCCCTCTTTCTGCATGTTGGAGCGATTACATTATGAATCGCGTTGTCATGGAATGGATTGAGATGAGTTTGAATTTATTAAGGGGTTCTCGAGGTCACAGCCATCAAGAACCTGGACTCAATCAGGGAGAAAAGTTTATCCTAAAGTAGAGAAGAACATATTTGAATATCAGGAATCTAGTTTTAGCCCCAAAATGGGTAGTGAGAGGAGAAAGCTTGCATTTCAAAGCAGGAAGTTGTTTGCTGGCCTTGGTGAGAAGCTTGTGCTCAATTTTATTTAACTGCTGCCGAAGTTGGAAGGATGATTGTACAGTGATGGCTTTATGACCCGCCCCAGAAAATGTGCCTGGCTTGGCTTTTATCTCATTTAAAGGCATTTGGTTGGATGTGGTCATATGGCAGCTAAAAATTCAGGAGTTATGGTTACATTTGAATTACTCACGAACTGCCTTCCGGCTTGCTGGGATAATAGCACGTTGGAAACAATTTTGCTGAGTTTCCAGCTACACCTTTGAGACCCATATGTTTCTTACAGATTTTTAAGGAGGTATATGAAGATCTTTCACTCCTGGACTCTCATCCACTCTGCATTGTTGGCCCCTCCCATTCTTCACCCCGTTCCCTCCCTTGATCACCATATTCAATTAGTTGCCAAGACTTTGTTGGTTCTCCCTTTACATCATCAATCCTATTCATATCCTCTCTATCTCCATGGCCATCCCCCTTGCCTAGGTATGTACAGTCATGACTGGACTACTATTGTCACAGCCTCCTAATCTCTCCCCTCTCCGTTCTATCCACTACACACCTGTCAAACTATCCTATCTAAGGCTTAGGTCTGACCATGTCATATCCCTAGTCAAAAGCTTCCAGGATAAAACTTCCTCTGGAATAAAATACAAGCTGCCTAGCCTGGCACTTAGGGTCAGGCTCCGAGCTACCACTCCAGTTTTATTCCAATATTACTTTGTTACATTTACTTTGTGGTCCAGCCAAACCGGACCGCTGATCTGTGAATTCAACATTACATCTCTTGTCTCCATTCAGATAAGCCCTCCTCCATTCCTGGAATGCACTTCTTCCTCTTTGCCAGCCTGAATATTTGTCTTTCTGTAAGACTCAGCACAGGCATCTCAGCCTATGGGAAGCCTTTCCTAAGCCTCCTGGGTGTTTGTTAGTGCTTTCTCTTTCCTCAAATTACTTCTGATTTACCTTCTATTTACATGTGCTTCCCCCAGTAGAATTTAAGCTGCTAGAGTTATGTGCCCCTAGGGCCCAGCACAGCTCCTGGTAGTAAGTAGGCTTCCATCAAATGTTTATCTGTTGGGTTGATTCTCTCATAGCATTTAAAGCTTCCTAACTTGAATTAGTCATTTATGAACTTTTATCTCATTCCTTCTAGACTGTCATCTTAATCTGTCTCTTTTATAGAAACAAGCACATAACTGGAACTCAGGAAATATTTAGAAATATGTTTTGAGCTAGTTCTTTTTTATTTTCTTTTTTATCATAGACTTAATCATCAACAAACATAAACATTTCAGCATTTGGTATTCAAAAAGCAAAAAAAAAGGACTGTATATAAATTGTCATCTCATATGGCATTTAAAAAAATATGTATTAAATTTAATATGGTAGCAGTAAAATTGCCCTCTTTGTATCCTGTTCTAAATTTTGTTTGTTTTCTCTTGGTAATTCTGCTTTATTGATGTTCTTTCCTTTTAAAAAAAATGTAGGGCAGCTAGGTGGCGCAGTGAGTAGAGCACCAGTCCTGGAGTCAGGAGGACCTGAGTTCAAATCCAGCCTTAGACACTTGACATACTAGCTGTGTGACTTTGGGCAAGTGACTTAAACCCAATTGCCCTGCCTTTCCCCCTCCAAAAAAATGTAACTTTTTTACCCACTAACTCAGCCCTCCAAACCAAAACAAGTATGCATAGTCAAGCAATGGAAGTCAGTCGGTGGTGTTTGAAAATTTACATTCTCTTCTGTACCTCTAGTTCATCACCTTTCCGCCAATAAAAGAGTGACATGCTTCAGTATGAGTATTCTGAAGTGTTTACGTGGTCACTGCCTCAATCAGAATTTTATGGTCTTTACCAGCTTGTAAAGAAGGGGAGGGACAAGATTTGGTGGACAGAACACGTGTGTAGGCAGAGGGGCATTTCAGTGGGAGGAGGCAAACATAGTCACACCCTGCCCTGTTTGTACCAGGCCTCATCCAGAGGGTTGGGTCATAGGCAAAGATGGGGGAACAGCTGTAGTACATCTGACAAAGACTTGGAAAGAAGTTCCTCTTCCCAATGCCCCATTTTATGTGAATGGTACCACCATCTTCTCGGTCTCCCGTGCTCTGACATGTCCAAGGTCACATAGGTAGCAAGTACCAGAGCAAAGATTTGATCTGACATCTTTTAAGAGTCTTCTTGTTTTTGTGGGGAAAAGACTTAAAATGAAGAAAGAGAAGGAATTGTGGTGGTGATCTGGAATTGTGAAGACCAGAGATTGAATTTGAAGAGAGAAAATTGGGGTTGATTTAAAGATTCAAGTGGAAGGTGCAGAAGAAATGAAGCCGAAAAAGAAGTATAGCACATGCCCTGGAATTATTTTCTTTGCCCCCAACCTGTTCCAGCAGGTCAAGCCCACAGGGCTCAAGTAGTTACTCATCCCTTTCGGAATTATCCTAAGAGGTTGGAGCATGTATTTTCTATTACTAAAGCTCTTGAGCCCCCACCACTCAGTCACTTATGATTATCAGTTGATATCAGTTAGCCAGATTTAATCTACTTTTAAAAAGGATATTTATAATAGGGTGGCATTGTAAGAACATTTGGTATAAAACATCCTCCCAAAAGTCTGTGTCACATCCTTCCACAAGTATACATAGAGTATAAGAGGTGGATAAAAGGTTAGAGAGCACATGTAATAAAGTGGTAACTTATAGATCCTGGAAGTTCTCAAGATATTACCCTTAGGTGTAAGTGCCTGGCACATAGTAGGTGCTTAACAAATGTTGATTGGGTTGGATTAGGTGTAGCCTTTCTGCAGGGCTTCCTACATGGCCCTGAATCTATATTTCTTCATCCCATCCAATCTGTCCTGGTTTCCTGATACAGACACTGCCATTGATTGTTTGTTATTGCTATTATGAGAACACTGCTAGGATTAGGATAAAAAAAATCTGAATTCTGTGGTCCTCAGAAGTTCATAAGGTCCTCCTCCTGCCAAAGTGGAAAGGGGGGAACCTAGGCAAAGGCTGAGGTGCTTTCTTCCCAGGCTTCCCAAGCAATTCTTTCTCAGGGGCTCGGCTAGGGGCTTCTTTCCTCTGCCAGATGCTTACATCCTCAATTCCAAGCTATATCACTGGTGTTTTACATGCCCCAAAGGGCATGACCAAGTCCCTCAACCAATCCAAAGCAGATTTCCAAGTGCATTTAATTGAAATGCCACAGATGCTCAGGCCTTGTTCACACCTAGTGAGCAACCCAGATGTGTTTCACCTGATAGTTTCAGAGTACAATCTCTTGTCCCTTACTTTAAATGGGACAGAATAATTGTTTGAATGGCTCAATCAATCCCTGCCCTTACAGAAAGATTCAAGAAGAGAAGGAAAAACTTGAGCTGAAAGACGGTGAGCTCAAACAGGAGAAGGTAGTTGGTAAGAAAAGATGAGAGGGTTTGTAACAGAGGTGTGCTGGTAAAAGTTTAGCAACCAGCTCTCCAAGAAAAAAAAAGTCTGCATGACATACTTTAAGTTTAATCCGCATTACTATCATTTTCTCCATTACTTTCTTAAGTCTATATCTGTTTTTGTACAGCCTGTGAACTAAGAATGGTTCTCACATTTTTAAATAAATAACTTCATTAATCAAATAAATAAAACAAATGTATTTATTTTATTAAATAAAGCTCTTTAAATAAAATGAAGATGGTAGGTAAGATTTGGCCCACAGGTTGTAGTTTGCTGACCCCTGATCTAGATAATCGCTGGAATAATAATTCAAACCCTCTCTGAAATGTTTGCTAACTAAATGTGAACGTGTGTGAACTCTGAAAATTTCACAGTTGGCTCTCTTCAGCAGGTAGGAGCTGGTTCCAGCATGCCTCTGGTTAGCAATATAATGGAAACTACGTTGGGTGTAGCTATTGAGATGTTCATGAGATTGGAAGGGAAGCGGTGAAAAGAGGAACAACTCTGGGGTAAAAGATCACCGTATGGAGTTTGCCAGGGTAGTTCCACAATTCTACTAGCAAGAATAAAAGGATGAAGGATCTCCCTTCCAGCAAGTATGGAGAACAGGGATGATTTCCCAGTGACCTGCATAGTGAGCAATGTTTAGTGAACGGCATCTATGCCAAAAGTGCGGGCTGCTCCTGACACTAGAAAAGAAAGTAAATGGACTCAAGAAATGCCCTTCTAGTCTCCAGGTCATCCAGGAGGAAGAAGTGTTGTTCATTAAAAAATGGAAGGTCTTCATTGTGAAAAGAAAGAAGAAAATTGTGATTAAATGTAAGGACAGCTTATAGATAGACACTCCTTGGAGAGGCAAAGGCAGGAATTGATGTAGGCTTTATCATATGCCCAAAAGACAACAAAAATATTACCATATTTCCCCATATATAAGACACACCTTCATTTTGGGGCCCAAAATTTGAAAAAAAATGTATTACATAAAGTTATTGAACTCAAGTTTTATTCATCTGTTCATAGCTTTCAGGCATCTTTTGGGCAAGTCTGGTGCATGTATGCATGCTTAGTCTATTCTGTTTCATGAACCTGAAGCACCAACTGTGTCCTCCTTTCAAATCAGTAACTTCTTTTTCATCAGCAATTTTTCTTGCCTTATGCTGAACCGTCTTTGTGGACACAGGAATTCCAATTGCCCTTTGCTCTTCAATCCATATCTTCAACTCCCTCTCTAAATCAGGCCATTTTGCTGACCTGCCTCTCATGGCCTTCTTCTGCCGTGGCATTTTCAGTAGGGTCTCTTCTTCCCGTAGCCAGTCTTGGATTGTTTTCTCAGTTGGAGGAGGACTAAACTTATGTTCAGCAGCACGATTTCCATTCACTTTTGCAAACTGGATCACTTTTAACTTGGATTCAGCACTGTACGAAAATCTTTTCTGAGCTATTTCTAGGCGGAACATGGCAAAACGTAACCTAATATACTGGTAACAAATAAGAAACAATGAGCGCAAAGACAACAAGTGCAAAAATGCCGGAAATGCAAGTAAAAAAATCTACAACCACTGTATAAGATGCACCCAGTTTTTAGACCCTGAATTTTTCAAAAAAGGGTATGTCTTATACATGGGGAAGTGCGATATTTTGTGGACTATCTGGTCATCTCATATAGCAGTGACCATGCAGAGTAGCTTGATTGGTTGGCTAAATGGGCCAGCCATAATCCTGAGGTTTTTAAATAGCAAAGAAACATCAATAGTTGATTCAGTCCTGATGGATCCAGCCTAGCGAGTTCCTACTTTGGGAACTGAGGATTTCAGTGAGGGTCAGAGTTAGACTCCTGAGAGAGAACCCTGAAGAGAATAGTAATTAGCTACACTCTGGTGACACAACTGGCCAATGCAAATGAGATTCGTGGAATTATCCCTGAAGGGAGTGCTCGAAAAGAACTTTAATTTAAAAAAAGAGAGATGTGACATTCAACCTTTATTAAATATTTAAATAAGTAATTGATTATGAAAATGGACTATGGACAGCAGAAAGGACATTAATGTTGATCATTTATGCAGTTTAATTGATTCAGATCAACTGCTATAACAAGTCATAAGAGATTCCAGAAAGCACCTTAGTTACCAAACACTTCATTGACTTGCCGGGTGAAGAGATGGCAGCCAAAGGCTGTTTGGGCAACCAAAAACCAATTTAGAACATAAAGTCATTTTAAAAACTTATGAAGGAGAATCACAGGTAATTAATTATGAATGCATTGCCTCATAAAGCAGCAAGAAGCAAGGAAAGGTGAAACCAGTTTAAAGAAAGCTTTGGAATAGATATGACTAAGCAAAGTCATTCCAAAGGCTTTTAAGGGCAAAAAATGAAAATAGGACTATAAACAAGGAAAGTGGAAGAGATCTACAAAGATTTTTTATAGCAAACTTTTCACCACCAAAGACAGTACAGTCAACACCCTTACATATCACAGTCTCAATATGCTTATAGAAGGGATAGAAATGGAACTACCAAACAATTAATCAACAAGTGTCTATTAAGTGTCTAATATATACCAAATACTGTGCTAGACACTGAGGCAAAAAGACAAAATAAAAAATTTTCTGTGTTCAAGGAACTTACATTCTAATGGAGAAGGCAAAGATGGGACAAGTGGGTGAATTGGACCAGTTATAAAGAGAAGAGAGCCATGTTGAAGGCAACACAATTGTAAAAGCTTTAAGAAATTGATTCACATAGTATCTATAGGAAGGGAAGATAGCAAAAGGCATGGAAAAAATCTTGGACCTTACTAATAATGAAATAAGGTGGCTGAGAGAACATAACCTAGTGAACTATATTTCTACTTCTCCATTTATACAAAATCTTTATCAGATTCTTCCACACATCAAAGTCATCCTTGATTAGTTTATTTGTAGTAAATAAAAGGTCATCCCTGATTAGTTTATGAGTAGTAAATTAACAAGCTTTCACAACTGACAGTCTACAATAGGCTATTCATCACCACTGGAACAGATAACAAAAATATTCCATAGTTTTTATCATTCATTGATTAAGAAAAATATCTGATTCAGTAAAGCAAAATATGTCCTTGAAGGTCTTCTCACAAGATGTCCCTTATCCATACACCAAAATCATTCAAGATGCCTTGAAAGATAGAATAGAAGTAACTGTGTTTACAAATCCACCGGTCATAAATAGTAAGAAAGGCATAAAACAAGGGAATATGTGCTCACTGAATGTGTTTCCACTATGAAGGAGAAGATTCAGTGCAGGTCCAAATTGAAGAGGGATTCCCTATGGATGGTGAGGTCCTCTAGATATTCCTTCCTGTAGATGAATTGTTTTCATTACGTGAAGCTGTGTAAAATTTCAGTGTCCTAAAAAAGAGCCATAATCACTGAGAAGGATTTATCCTGATCATCCGCACAGAAAAGATCAAGTGGATGAAGAATATCTCTTGCCCAAATTATGACATACAGTTGGATGGACAGCCTACAGAGCTTGACTATTAATGTCTCTGGGGGCAGCTAGGTGGCAGTGGATAGAGTACCAGGCTTGGAGTCAGGAAGACCCATCTTGCTGAGTTTAAATCTGGCCTCAGACACTTACTAGCTGTGGGACCCTGGGCAAATCACTTCACTCTGCTTGCCTCAGTTTCCTCATCTGTAAAATGAGCTGGAGAAGGAGATGGCTAACCACTACAGTATCTTTACCAAGAAAACCCCAAATGGGGTCACAAAGTATTGGACACAACTGAAAATGACTAAACAACGGATTAATGTGCATATCTGGTACATACAGTTCAAATGGGCAATGAGTTGGGCCTGAGGTTGAAGAGGAGGTGAGTGGGTTGCATTGCCATCAGGAAACTGCAGAGTTCCTTGATGACCCCAAGCCTCGTTATGCATTCTGAGTCTTTCAGTCTTGCACTTTAGAATCTTTTGGCTCTATCAGCAGGTGGATAGCATTTTTCAGCCTTAGTCTTCTGGAATTATGGTTGGCCATTATTCCGGATTAGAGTTCCTAAATCTTTCAAAGTTGGTTGATTTACAGTCACTATAAGCCAGGTGGAAAGCTCTATTGGTTCAGAGTTATAGAACTGTAGGTTTCCCTTTGGTCTAGAATTCCAGCTCAGGTGTTATTCCTATACTTGCTTCTCAATAACTTCTACCCCTCGTTCCTCCTTCTGTTCTCTGGTACCAGGTCATGTTGGACTAACTTCATTTACTTTTTTTTCATATGATTACTAGCCTGGTGGAGCAGGACAATGTTGTAAATATAGTTTACCTAAATTTTACTTACGTATTTGACAAAGGCTCTCATGGAATTCTTGTGGGAAAGATGGGGAGATATGGACTAGATGATAGAATAATTAGATGGATTCTGATTTGGTTGAATGGCTATGCCTCTATATTTTTAATGGATTTATACATCAATTTGGAAAGAGGCGGAATGCCCCCAGGGAACTGTGCCTGGCTCTGTGGTATTTAAGGAAGGGAGCTGGGACTTGAACCCAGGTCTTCAATGCACCTCAGCAGGGGGCTCACTACTTACAATGCCTGCGCATAGTGCTCAGTCCTTTTGCCTTTTGCTGAAGGGGGTTGGGCAGGGGGGAGGATGGGGCTTTCCTCCTGAATCTCTATTTGCTCCTTCCCCTTATTAGTATCGGGGCTGTGAGAGAAGGCAGGGCTAAAGTCTCAGACCTTTATCTAGAATCTCCCACTGGACTAAGCCTGGAGGATTTCCTTGCACGAGAGCTAGGACCACTTTCTCCCATTCTTTTGGCTGGCAGGTCCCGAGGCTTTGACTATTTTAGGAAAAAATCTGGTCTCAGACACATTCTAGCTGTGTGACACTGGGCAAATCACTTAATCGCTATCTGCCTCAGTTTCCCCAACTGTGATATGGGGATCATAATAGCACCTATCTCATAGGATTGTTGCAAAATTTTTAGGAAAAATGAGGTTTCCCCTAAGGTCCAGGCTTGGAAATTTATAGACTTTCCAAGATGGGAACAGAGCTACCCCAGTGGGAGTATGGATCCTCGTACAGAATTCCCAAACCAGAAGGGATCTCCTAGGGTGTCCAATGCCACACACACTGCAACATGAACCTCTTCGGTAAATTCTCCAAGTTCACAGAATTGTGGAAGTTAAGTTGGAAGAGATGCCCAGTGGTCACCTAACCCAGGCCATACTGAAAAAGAATCCCTACAACGCTATACCCAAGTGGTCCTCTAGCCTTTGCTTGAAGACCTCCTTTCAAGTTCGCCTCTGCTTTTTCCTGTGTGATAGGGCTAACTCCAGACCTCAGTCTCCTCCTTCGTAAAAGGAACAGGTTCAACTAGCTGATCTCTAAGGTCCTCCGTTGACGGGCCAAATTGGAGAACTGATGCTCTGACCCTTTGTCAGGCTGGGCAGCAGGGGGTGCTGTGGCCCTACTCAAAACCCACCTCCAGTGAGTTAGATTGCTTGCAGCAGGGCTCCAGAAAGGGCATTCACAGACCTAGATCTGAGTTCCCATCTAACTTTGCTGGCTCAGGTCTGAAGCTGTTGCTTTTCTCCCCATACACTCACTCTATCTTTGAAAGTACAGGTTTCAGGAATAAAAAATGGTAGCTTTCTATGCTGGCCACAACTATACAGTGTTTTAAAGTTTACCAAACACTTGGCATACGTTATTTCATCTGAGTCCCATAGCACCCTTCTAGGTTACTATTATCCTTCTTTCACAGATGAGGAAACTGAGGCAAAGAGAAGTTAAGTGATTTGTCTAATGTAAGCAGGAGGGGGAAGATTTAAAGCTAAATCCTCCTGACTCCGAGTCTGATCCACACTCCATACTCTGTACCTTCCTCTATCTACAGCATTGATGTTTCTGCAATCCTAAATGAGGCCTTTGCAGCTAAGGAAGCTGCTCGGCCCTCCCCCACTATTATGAGGGGACCTCCCCCCCCAAAGATGAAAGTATCCTTATACTGGAGTACTGGAAAGAGCAACGGATAGGCTCTAGGACATGGGCCTAAGTTCCAGCTATGTTATTTGAATGTATGAATGAAAAAGCATTTACTATGGTGCAAACCACTTAATATGGTGCTAAATACTGGGGATATGAATACAAGATCGACTGCCCTCAAAGAACTCACTTTCTTTTTTTTTTCTTTTTCTTTTTAGTTTGCAACACACAGTTCTACATAATTTTGAGTTCCAGATTTTCTTCCCTCCCTCCCCACCTCCCTCCCCAAGATGGCATGGAATCCCATATAACTTCCATGTATAACTTCGCATTGAATTAATTTACACATTAGTCAAGTTGTGGGGAAGAATTATGACCAATGGGATGAATCATGAGAAAGAAGAAACAGAAACAAAAGAAAAAAAAGCACAACCCAAAAACAAATACAAAAGAGAGAAAAAAAAGAGGGGGGAGAAAAAGGCGAGCATGAAGTGTGCCTCGATCTGCATTCATACTTCATAGTTCTTTCTCTGGATGTAGATAGCACTCTCCATCATGAGTCCTTTGGAGCTGTCTCTGCACATTGTGTTGCTGAGAAGAGCAAAGTCTGTCAGGGTTAGTCCTCATAGAATCCATATATCTGTGGTTGTGTACAATGTTCTCCTGGTTCTGCTCCGCTCACTCAGCATTATGTCGTGTAGGTTTTTCCAGGTTGTTATGAAGTCCGTACCATCCCCATTTCTTATAGCACAATAGTATTCCATTACCTTCATATACCACAGCTTGTTCAGCCATTCCCCAATTGATGGGCATCCCTTTGATTTCCAATTCTTAGCGACCACAAAAAGAGCCGCTATAAATATTTTTGAACATATGGGTCCTTTTCCCACTTGTGTGATCTCTTTGGGATACAACCTAGAAGTGGTATTGCTGGGTCAAAGGGTATGAACATTTTTATAACCCTTTGGGCATAGTTCCAAATTGCTCTCCAAAATGGCTGGATCAGTTCACAACTCCACCAGCAATGTAACAATGTTCCAATTTTCCCACATCCTCTCCAGCATTTATCATTTTCCTGTTTTGTTATTTTAGCCAATCTGACAGAAGAGAGATGGTATCTAAGAGTTGTTTTGATTTGCATTTCTCTAATCAGTAGTGATTTCGAGCATTTTTTCATATGCCTATAGATATCTTTAATTTCTTCCTCTGAAAACTGTCTGTTCATATCCTTTGACCATTTCTCAATTGGGGAATGACTTGTATTCCTATATATTTGGTTCAGTTCCCTGTATATTTTGGAAATGAGGCCTTTATCAGTGATACTAGGTGTAAAGATTAAGAACTTACTTTCTAAGTAAGGGACATAGTTAGTCTAAGGAGGGACACAGTTAGGGAAGACCATGGTCAAGGGGGGATGTTTTGGTTTGGAAAATTACAAGGATAGTGAATGGAGCCACTGGGGAAGTGGATTGGCATATCTCTCCAGGAACAATGGTGGCATTGACTGAATTATAGTTCGGAAAAGGCAGAGAGACCAGTTGAAAGTCCATTGCAGTGGTCTGAGTAAGAAGAGATAAAGACCTGATCTAGAGATGTGTTTGTCCAAGTGGGAAGAAGCAGACATAAGTGAGAGATGTTGTAGAGGTAGAAAACACAAGCTTTGGCAATGGGGGGTAGTAAATGACAGTGAGAAATAGAAGATGAGGCTGAAGTTTGGGACCCCGATAACTGGGAAGTAGAGTGTTCTCAATAGTGAAAGAGAAATTTATGACAGGAAGAGAGTTGGAGGAGAAATTATGAGTTCTGCTTTGGACATGTTCAGTTTGAGACGCCTACAAGGGCATCTAGTTTGAGATATCCAAGAGAAAGATAGAGATGAGTGAATATAGCTCAGTCCTGATTGGTGAATAATTGGTTGTTCTCCAAGAGGATCAAAATGACATCATTATGCTGGAGTCAAGGTACAGTGTATCTGACTGTGGCTGATCAGACTTGGAATCAAGCTTGGAATGACCTACCACAGGTTGGGCACGAATAGTCTATCTGAACATTTGGGGTGGATTCTTGGGTTTCTTTTGAGCTATTTCAATTCTGCTTTGCTCAGAGAGCACAGAGCCTTCTTTGGAGGAGGTATGCCATGCTATGTTGGGTGGTGTTTGGCCAGTCTACCAGGAAAGTCTTCACCTCCTCCAGCTGAAAATGTGGCTAGATGAGACTTGGCTGCCTCGGGCCATCTGGACAAAAGGATTCAACTTCTCTCCAATTTCCAAAGGGATCCAACTTCTCTCACTTATAATGGGCTGGGTCTCATAATTAACCTAAAGATGACGTACAGTAAATGACATCAGGAGGTGGCAGTTATTGCTGGATAGGCCATTTCCATAGTTTGGAAACTGATAAATATCTTGAGAATGACCTTGAGAAAAGTTGCTGCAAAGGGAATGGAGGAGGGGGAGAAAAGCCTTTTGATGAAATTTCAAAGAAATGAAAAAATAATGCAATTCCAAATGTCTAGGCTTCAGAGATAAGGACTAACTCAACAGCTAGCAAAAAAAGGCTTACAACAGGTCATACTTAATACAAAAGTTTCTTCTACTTAGGGGAGGATTCTCCCAAAGTGGGCTGCCTTTACATGTTACAAGTAGCATGATCAAAAATGTTGACCGTAATTATGTTTGCTGCTACAGTTGTCTTTCTTTGTTCTCTTTGCTCTTTGTCCTTCCTGAATAAACTGTCATACCCAGAATGCCCAATACTCCAGCTGAGGTCTGACAGTAGCACCATCAATTGCCTTCTTCCTAGAAGGTGTGCCTCTCAAAGCAGCCCAGGATCCAATTGGCATTTATGGCTTTGAGTGCTTCCCCAGGGACTATCTTTGGCCTTTCTTTGCATCCCCAATGCTTAACTCAGTACCTGGCACTTGGTGGTGGGTACTTAATAAACGCTTATTAGCTGATAGTACACAGCTTGCATACTTGAATGACAATTCTCAGATCTTCTTCAGACAAATTGCAACTTAACCATCTCTAGATTTGGCCGGTCAAGATCTTTTGGGGGGATATTCTTATCTGGTATTAACTACCCCTTTCAACTTTGTGTTGTTTGCAAATTTGATTAGGATGCCAAATGTAC
Organism: Trichosurus vulpecula; assembly: GCF_011100635.1. Classification (NCBI taxonomy): domain Eukaryota; kingdom Metazoa; phylum Chordata; class Mammalia; order Diprotodontia; family Phalangeridae; genus Trichosurus; species Trichosurus vulpecula. The sequence goes on along the minus strand of NC_050573.1, from coordinate 90,437,865 downwards.
CTTTATCCAAGTCATCAATTCAAATATTAGTCAAAGCACAAAGCCTGGAGGCCTTTTTAAAAAACAAAACTCTTTTTTAAAAATTACTCTATACTTAAACAGCACTTAACATGAACATTTCTAAATAAAAAGAATTTCAGAAAAGGGCGTTGGATATAAAAGTGCAGATCTCCACATCTCTCTCAGTCTTTATCTTTTAAAATGCTTGATCATTGTCACTCTCCTCTCAAGTTACTCCTCTGAATTGAACAAAACCTTGTTTTTCTAGATAAATGTTATTGCTTTTTCCTAGCTCCGTAAAGTAATGCTTCAGCAATTTGGTATGGTCCTGCATAAGTAAATTCAAATGCAAAACGTATGCTTGCCAAAAAGACTATTTTATGGAGAACTCACACAGGGCAAGCCCTCACACGATGGTCGGAAGAAGCAATGCAGGGACACTCTCAAGTTCTCTCTTAAGAACTTTGGAATTGATTGTGATATGGGAGACAGTGGGACAGGACCACCCAGCATGGCATGCCCATATCAGAGAAGGTACTGTGGCTCTACAAGCAAAGCAGAATTGAAATAGCTCAAAAGAAATGTAAGATGCCCAAATTTAGAGAATCCACCCTAAATATTCACATGGACCATTTGTGCCTGACCTGTGGTAGAGCATTCCAAGCTCATATTGGTCTGATCAGCCACAGGACACGCTGAAATTTGACTTTAGCATAGTGATGTCATTTGGACCTCTTGAGAATGAAGGACAACAACCAACCAAACATAAGTAAATAAGATTAAGTAGCATGTTATTTTTATTATGTTGGCATGGTCTAGCCATGAACAATTAAAACTTCTCCAATTAATTTCAATTAATTAATCTCCAATTAATTTTTAGATATTTATCTATTTCCTTTATCAATTTTGGGGGGCATATAATTGGGCAAATAACTCCTTTCCTGTTTCATCTCCATTTGATATTTCTTTTTTGTTTTTGATTACTAGTAATTTGATTTTTCTTTTTAAAAATCAGATTTGTTGCTTATTTTGTTAGTTCTTAGTTTATTTATTGATTTTTTTCCCTTGCTTTTAACCTAACTAATCTCTGGTTTTAAGCATTTTAATTTTTATATTTAGATAAGGTTTTTGGAATCATTTGTTGCTTTTCTATTTTTTAAATTATATGCTCCTTATTTGTTTTTTTCACTGACACAAGTATTAGAGAGATGAATTTTCCCTTAAGGACTTCTTTGGCTATATCTCATAAGTTTTGGTCTGTTGTCACATTATCCTCATTTTCTTTGATGAAATTATCTATAGATTCTTCAGGTCACCAATTTTTAAAGGATTATTAGTCTTCAATTAATTGCTAATCCTTTTTTCAAAGTATATTTATTACCTATAAGCTTTATTGCACCATGGTCAGTAAGTGTGTATTTAAAATTCTTGACTCTTTTCTTCTAGGAATCCTAATAAGACTTGTGACTAAGCTGCATTTTTATTTGAGGTATTGCAGGTAGTCACTGAAAAATCATTCTCTTTGATAGGGTTTGTGTCTTGGGCATCCCTATGTCCATAATATTTATTGTCAGTATTCTTTTTACTCACATTTCTAGCTTTATTTCCTGAATTGGAACTTTGTGTCAGGTCCAGCCTGTGTGCATTTCTGGAAAGATGGTGTGGCTTTGCTTCTGATCTGTATTGTCTTGGATCCTGGCACTGCTTTTTCTAGGTATTGAGTGCTGTGTTCTTTAGGGCATAAGAGCCCCAGGCAACAGTCTAATCTATGGTATGGCCTAATCACTAGCTTCCAGTCTGAGTTTTGTAGGATCCCAACCAGGGTTAAAGTGACACTTCTGGTGTCCCTGACTGATCTAGGATGCAGTCTTCCTGCCCCAAAGGCATAGCTGCAGGCACCAGGTGTCCCTGGATCTCCCCTGGTCCATACTCCCAACTTCTTACTTCTAAGCAACATAGCTCCAATTGTCCATGATTGGCTGGAATGCTTCCATGCTCTGCACTCCCAGTCCAGGCTTTTCTGGCTGGACCCTGTCCTTATTGCTTGTAGGCTTATGGCAATCTCTTGGTGGAGAACTGGGTTAGACAGTCATTTATTGTAGTTTCTCATTGGATTTCTGGTGCTCTTTATTTTGCTGGAGTGACTGAGCTCTGGGGGCAGCTAGGTGGTATGATGGATTGAGTACTGGGCCTGTGGTCAGGAAGACTCCTCTTCATGAGCTCAAATCCAGCCTCAGACACTTACTAGCTGTGTGACCCTGGACAAGTCACTCAACCCTGTTTGCCTCAGCTTTCTCATCTGTAAAACGAACTGGAGAAGGACATGGACAATCACTCCAGTATCTCTGCCAAGAAAACCCCAAATGGGGTCGTGAAGATCTGGATACGACTGAAACGACTGAACATTACATGCCAGACACTGTGAAGTGCCTCACGGATATCTCATTTGATCCTCGCAAGAACCTTGGAAGACAGGTGCTATTATTTCCAGTTTATAGTTGGGGAAACTGAGGCAAATAGTTTAGTAACTTGCCCAAGGTCACAACTCTAGTAAACGTCTGAGGCTGGATTTGAACTTGGGTCTTCCCAACTCCAGGCTCAGACTCTCCCCACTGGCCACCCAGCTTTCTATTTCCTTCAGGATATTCTTGAGATATTCTAGCGAATGCTTTGCTCAACTCCAGATACACTGTACTGTGTAGATCAGGAGAATGTTATTGATCTGGTTTAGCTGGGTTTGACAGTGTCAACGTGTCAAAAAAGGAAATATAGATAGCCTGGTATGATGTTTCATGACGCAGCTGCCAATAACCATCTCCTTAACTAGTCAGGAAGATGTGGGTGAGAAAACTGTCTCTGACACAAGCGGAATGATCAGGGACAAGTCACTTCACCTGAAAAATGGAATACTCACAGTACCTGCCTCAGAAGGTGGGTGTGATAAGGAACAAGAAGGTAATGTATTTCAGTAAAGCACTTTGCAAACTTTAATATGGGCAGCTAGGTGGCGCAATGCAGAATGTCAGGCCTAGAGGCAGGAAGACCGGAGTTCAAATCCTTCCTCAGATATTTACCACCTGTATGTTTTTTTTTGGGGGGGAGGGCAAATTGGGGTTAAGCGACTTGCCCAAGGTCATACAGCTAGAACACGGGTCAAGTGTCTGAGGCCGAATTTGAACTCAGGTCCTCCTGACTCCAGGGCTGGTGCTCTACTCACTGCACCACCTAGCTGCCCCTATTTACCACCTTTATGATCCTAGGTAAGTCACTTAGTTTCTGTCTGCCTCAGTTTCCTCATCTGTAAAATGGGGATAACAGCACCTATCTCCCAAGGTTATTGTAAAGATGAAATAATTGTAAATCCCTTAACACCGGAGCATATGAGATGCTACGTAAATGTTAGCAATTATTATGCTATCATATAACGTGAGCTTTTATGATTATTGGCATTTTTAGATATCAGATCCTTTGTTTGGCCATAGGAACCCATGAAAATTATGGTACAGAGGGTTTGAGATTTTTATCCAGAAGGAATCTCACATTGATGGAATCACTGACCCACTTAAGTATTAAAGAAGGCTCAGTGCCCTGTCCTCAGAGCGGGGGGAGGCAGACCTGAGCAAGACTTTTGCTCTCCAATTTGGAACTATGCCCAAAATGGCTATAAAAATGTGCATACCCTTTGATAGCAATACCACCTCTAGACCTGCATCCCACTGAGACCATAAAAATGGGAAAATGACCCACATGTACAAAAATGTTTGTAGCAGCTCTTTATGGTGGCCAAGAACTGTAAAGTGAGGGGATGCCCATCAATTGGGGAATGGCTGAACAAGTTGTGATATAGGAATATAACGGAATACTGTTGTGCTATAAGAAATGATAAAGAGGCAGACTTCAGAAAAACCTGGAAAGACTTCTATGAACTGATGCTGAGCAAAGTGAGCAGAACCAGGAGAACAATTATACATAGTAACAGCCACAGGGTGCAATGTCTAATTTTGATAGACTTAGCCCTCCTGCTCAGCAATGCAAGGACCTAAAACAATTCCAAAGGACCCATGATGAAAAACACCATCCACATCCAGAGAAAGAATTATGGAGTCTAAATGCAGAGAGAAGCAGACTTTTTTCTTTTTTTTCCTTTCTCATGGTTTCCCTCATTCATTATAATTCTTCTATACAATACTATTAATGTGAAAATGTTTAATAGGAATGTATATGTAGAGTCTATAACGGATTGCAGGACATCTTGGGGAGGGAGGCAGGGGAGAGGGGGAGAAAATTTAAAACTTATGGAAGTTAATGTTAAAACCAAAATATAAACTAATAAATTTAATTAAGTACACTCTCTATGCCTTTGTCCAAGTCATTGACAAAAAGGTTTAATAGTTCAGAGTTAAACAGAGATATAGGGCACCGACTTTAAGTTGACTCTGAATCATTAGTGACCACACTGTGGGTCCAAGCAGTCAATTCTAAATCCACATAATTGCACATTTGTCTAACCCACATCTATCCATTTTGTCCACGATTGTGAAACTGTCTTTTACTGAAATCCTGGTAAAATAATGTCTAGCTGATCTGCCAATGTATCAATTGTATTTAAAAAAAAAAAAAAGGAAATGAGATGTGTCATGACCTCTTCTTGAAACCACCATATTGACTGCTTTTCAGTTCACAATCTCTTTAAAGATGTTTTAGTCTTTTTTGCCAGGAACTTTTCGAACTTTCTGGCCTACAGCTTTCAAAAACCATACATTCTTCTGATTTTATTACATTATCTGATTTTTCAAAGGTTTCCCGCAGCAATTCAACACCTTTATGCCAATTACTGAACCTGTATTCAGAACTAGCAACTAATTCCCCAATAACACCTCTTACCATGTTTATTAATCTATCCCATCAAGAGAAACTGGAAGCCCATGCTTCCGATCAACTGAATGTGTATCTCTGAGCTTAGGTCCTGGCAGGATTATAAAATTATCTAGTCTGGTGGATTTTAAACTTGTATCACCTTTGGCAACCAAAAGGCCTTTAAATTCATAAAATATATTGCATAGGATTATAAAGGAAACACTGAAAAGCAGTTTTTGAAATACATCTTTTTAAAAAAAGTTTCCAGACCCTAGATGAAGAAATCTAAATTTGATTCTAATTAAAACCTCTCATTTTAGATTAAGAAGGCCCACAAAGTTTGGAATCAGGTCTTCCAAAAGAGGTACTTTTACAAACTTAGCCTGACAACAAAGTGCTTTGAGGATCAAGAGAGGAAACTATTCTGATTTGGATGGGAAGGGTGTGTTTTAGTCAGGAAAGCCTTCTGGGAGTACTTAGTACCCAAGCTGAACTATGAAGTTTGGGTACCATGTCAGGGGTAACAGGAACAGGGTAGGGCTGGGTGTCAGGAATGGGAGATCAGGGAGAAGGCTAGAAGGGATGAGGAACCCTAAAAGGTCAAAGTACCATCCAACTTTGTTTTACTTGTGAAGTTGGAAAGGACACACACAGTTCATAAACTTACTGAAATGTTTATTAAGATTCAAATGTAGAATAACGGACTGGGACACATGTGGAGTGTATGTCTAAATCCACCCCCCCCCATTCATAAATGAAATTAGATGATACAAACAGAAAGTGCAGAACAGTAAAAACAATCGGTCATGCAACAAACTTTTACCTTAAAAAATAAATCCCCCAAAAGCTCAACAGCATAGAAATAAATGCAACATTGTGCCAATGATGCACTCAAAAAAAAATCCGTCATCTGTGACATAACTTTGCTTTATAGTCCCTTTTTCCTCATAAAACTTAACAACATTATGTGTTTAACACACACATATAACATTGCTAAACTCAGCAAGAGCTAGTATAGTGCCCCAACTTAATAAGTTGATAAAAAGTAGTTGTCATTACCACCAGTTCACAACGGAACTAAATATTTCTGTTATGAGATGCCTATATGCAGCTTTTCCATTGACATGAGGCATTTAAACAAGCTCCCAGGAGAACACTCATTTCCATGTTACATAAGGACGAACTATTCTATCTGAAAACATTAGTGGGACCAGAATGCTCCTTGAGAAGGGTGATGGGCCCTGTGCCCTAGAGAGGACAAAATAAAACAAAAATCTATCATCAGCTGGAAAAGCTTCCCAAGTGTCATTTGGGAACATCGGCTGGCACAAAGAACGTGGGGATGACAGTCTGGCCTCTCTGGCCATGTGAATGAGTTAACTTTGGGTGCCTGAATATGCCAGGATAGTATATCACTAACAACCCTATTCATCAGCCATAAATGAAGAATAAATGAAGAATTCAATCCAGGCTTTCAGGCCAAAGAGAAAAAGTGCGGACAGCTTCTTACTGGCCGTTTTTCTGATTCACTTGAAAATTTGACTTTTGCACATAGAAAATCAAACATCAGAGGTAAAGAAAATTCAGATAACAAAAAGTATGTTTTTTTAAATACTATTTTAGATTGTCTCATTTGGGGGTAGCAAGGATCACCACTGGCGTTTTAACACTAAAAAAGAGGAAGAAGAGATAGTTTTTGAGAAAAGCTTCCCCAATAACATTCTACTACCTCACCCAGTGCTAAAACACTGCACTTCTTCAGAAGGAAGCACTACTGTCCCAATGTAACATGGAAATCACATACGCTCTGGCCAGCTCACTTTCAGGGGAGGATCCCTTAGCAGATATAATTTACACACTTACAGTTTGGTGGGTCAAATACAGACACAAAATAGAAGCAAGGTGTCTTCCAAAAGTTAGTAATTTGGTATTTTTTTTCCACACATATGTAGGTAGATATATACACACACGCACACACATACAAACACACTGTTCCAAGGATCTGTCTCATGCAACATTTGGTGCTCTTTTCACTTGTTTGGTAGTGTGACTGGCTAGCAAGAGACTTGTCATTAATGAGACTTGAAGTTAGCATTCACTTTTGTACCTTCTACTCAACCTAGGGAAAAAAATACTGGAAAACAGCATGGTCTTTTTTATATATTAATGAATGTGATGTGGAGAAACCTAATGGAAATATGTGGTCCTAACAATAGCTAACCTCCCCCCCCCCACTTTTTTTATAGAGGACTGCTATAAATAACCATGTCTCTAAGCAAGAAAAATATAGAGGGGAAATGTCCTCATCAAATTGTATACCCTTCTGCAAATTAACCAGGACAATTGGGGCAATCTAAAATGAATTTAGAAGAGTACCACCCGCCACCTTCTCCTCCTTGGCCCTTGAGCGCTACCACAGAGGGTAAATAAGCCTAATGACAGGAGTGATTCAAACCAAGATGAAACCCTTCCTTTATTCATCACTCCTTTGTTCTTTAACACCAGCAGGCTAACATTAAATTTCTTTCAGGTTAGCAGAACTAGTCATAAAATTGCACCTGAAAAGGCTAACATAAAATACTGCTTGCTGAAGAATGTATTCAGAAGACTGATTTTTTTTTCCTGCTTCAGCTGAGATACCACAGATTAACAGAATTCCCAGTTCACTGGACTTAGGTGGTCAAACTTTGAAAATTACCCTCTGAAACAGGACAATGCAAAACGGGGCACAAGCAAGGTCCAAGGACTTAAGACTTCAAATTCATGACTAAAGGATACTTCAACCCCCTTTTCTTCTTATCGCTTTCTATTACAATATTGCTGTTTCTATTACAAGATGATAAGCTTTTTAGAACAAATTTTAAAAAAATGTTCTTATCTGGGAGCTCACCTATATAGGATGGGGGCAGGAAAGGGGAGAAAAAGGCCTTAATCCCTAAATCTGAAAAAGGCTAACATGTTTTGGAAATGAGTTTTTCTAATGCATAGGTGTTAAGCAATTGAAAGAAACAGGTCAGGGAAATTTCCATTCTGTTGGTTAATTTTTTTTTTCTGGACATCCTGCTTAATTCTCAATGTGTTCTTCAGCCACCAGAGTCTTCAGCCCTGAGGTGAGTCAACCTTTATATTTCTGTCTTCATAAAACACTAGGCCAGATGCTGGCTAAAGCAAGTGTTTTAACCAGTGCACAGTACAGAGGGCTTATGTTAGGCTACTTGAACCTTTCAAAAAGTACAGTAACAGTCAAATCAGATTTACTGATACAGAAATAAAATATCTTCTTCTAAGTTAATAGTAACAGAGACATTTTTAAGGGAAGGAAAATTACCTACCACTAACTACTACGTCACTGACCACTAATACTTAAATCTGCTACAGTACATATTTTATCTGAAGTGTAATTTTAGGATACATATATATATAAAATAGAGAATGTCCTCACTTAGGCAGTTACAAATCTGCTGTGGAAAAAATGCTAACCTCCTTTCTCCCATCACTTCTTAAGACACAAGGTGATTATACTCTATTAGATTCAACAGTACAATCTTTTAAGTGATTTGACTGCCAAAGGGGCTGAGACAAAAGGATTCCCCAACATCCTTAGAAGTGAGAGGACACATCCTCCATATTCCAGGCATGGAGAAGTGGGGAAGAACAGAAGGGAAACCAAGAAAATGTTGGTTAATATGTCTGTCTCCCTGAAAGCTAAGTGGCAGAGCTTCAACAGTTTCCATAATCTTTTTGAGCTCAAACTGCAAGGCATTTCCCCCTTATTTCTGACGTGGAAACCAGTTTGCCTACACAGTACTAAATACTTTGGTTGCAAAACATCTGAAAAAGTTATAGCTTAAAAGTTCTACCAAAGTGTGCAGCAACTTCCTTCTGCCCATGTTACAAAAAAAAAAAAGAAAAAGAAAAAGAAAAAAAAGAAAAACTGAACATACTGACAGTGACTAAGTGCCATAAGGCACATTTAGAAAACTTTTTCATGAATAGTCTTCTGTAAAAAGATGTTAATCGAAATGCAAGCTACTTTTACAAGACCTTAAAATCTGAACATGCCAGTTTTTTGCCTTTGTTCTATTTAAAAGACCATGGTCTGGGTGAAGGCTTGACTGTCAAAGGTCAAGACATGGATATAAGGTAGCCACCATCCTTTCAGGTAACAACCCTGTGGACACTACCTGTTGGCAAGAAACAAAACTGAAACCTAGCATTTTTGTATCCCGTCTCTTTTCCTGTCCATGAACTAATACTCTTCACCCTTGGTATTCCTCAAGTTGCCTGCCACAAATATCATATCTGCAACCAGCAAAATGACATGATCTACAGACACCAGGGCTCTGGAAAGCAAAGGTCCCTCTAATTAATTTAAAAAACTAAAAATGCATTAAAAATATAAACATACTGCTTGTGCTCTCATTCTAATCTCTCCTTCATCCATTTTCTGAATTTTTAAAAGGGTAGCACCTGTTAGTGGATCAACAAGCCTTTAGCCACCTGACCATGATCCTCCAAAACAAGAGTCAAAAGTCCCGATAAACAGTATTTTACAGTTGTAAAGTGATATGAAGTGAATTGTGTATTACAACCTGCCTACAGCATCAAGCCTAGTGAGAAACCCCCATGGCCTCCCTGTCTGCAGCACCTGTTCCAGTGAATGAAAGGTGATAGAAAAAGCCTGCTTCCCAAAGGGTAGCTAGGGTACTTCAAACAAACTGCATTGTTTTGAGCAAGGTTGTAAATGCCTTCAGTAGTACTGTTGGTTTTTTGTCTGAGCAAAAAATTCACATACACATATAGTTGTAAATTAAAAAAAAAACAAAACAAAGTTTAGAAAATAGTCAAGCAACATTTGAGACTTGGAAGAAGTCCTGTGCAATTTGGTGTCCTTGTGAGCTAGGAAATTCCAGCAACTTCACACAGTACATTTGTTTCTGATGGGAGTCTAACTTAAATGAACATACACTGAGAAAGCTATTAGGAACAAAACAAACAAAAGAAACATATTCCCATCAGCAACTTGTACAGACACTGGCAAGAATGTAGATTAGATCAGTACATTAAAACATATTCATTCTCTTATATACACTGAAAATTCAAGTAATTTATTTTAAAAACTTCTTAGTTTTATCTTGAAATATATATTTGCTTTCGAATGATCATATTGCAGCATGATTCACATGCATCTAAAGTACTTTATTTTAAAAACAACCACTTTGAGGCAGCAGTACCACAATTGTCTCAATTCATCAGTTTAATCTGCAGCAGGCTCCCCGGCTCTCTTCCCTGAAATCCATATGCTTGCTCATGGTGGCCACTGCTAACAAGAAAGAGCAGGAGCTTCTTGGTTGACAGAGAAACTGTGGTTGGAGAGAAGTTTCCAAATAGCAGCTGCATTTTCTACTTTATCCCCATTCTGAGTTTTGCTTGTATATGAAAACTGGAAATACTAAAGGTTTCTTAAATGTAGAAATCAGCAGTCTTTCCTTTTGTTCCGGAGAAAAAAAACCCAAACTCATTAGGTTGCCTAAGAAAGTCCCACTTCCAGGATTCCTTAGCTGAAGAGGTCAGCAGAGGCCCCAGAGCTGCAGCAGGTATGACTGCCCACCCACCCAGCAGCAGGCAAGGCACACAGCTCACCAATCTTCACTTCTTTTTTTTTGTAAAGGCCCAAAGCCACCTTAGACATGGATTCTGTTATCTGAGACAATTCCATGCAAATCAGAGGTTGGCCTTCATGCTGTTGTACTGGTGCTAGGCCTTCAACTCAGCTCGCATGATTTCTCCGACAAAAGGTTCAAGATGATAAAAAGTGCAATTAAAAAAATAAAAATCCCCACCCTCCCTTCCCCAGAGGGCTATCACCCATTCTGTGAAGCTGGTTTATAATAGGAGAACACCCTCTGCCCTTCATGGTTGCTTCAGAGATGATCAGCATCAGGCGCCATGAAAACAACAAACCTCTCACAACAAACACATGACCCCATACACCCAGACAGACACACGATGCAGCACATTCACCAGTTCAAATAAAGGGTCTTCTCTTAATGTCAAATCACAGCATGTTCCGATGATGCATTTAAAAAAAAACTGTCCTTGTCAAGTGGGCATTTCAAACACATCATCACCTTCTGGGCTGCTCCTCCCACCTTTGGTATGTTCCCAACCCTGTCTCCCACCCCCAACCCTCAACCCCTGGGCCTAGATCAGTCAGTCTTGAGGAAAATGTCCAATGCATTTTTTTTAAAGAAAATTATACTTTTCTGTCATTTTTTTCTAAAGTGATTGCAAAGAAAAATATTCAATAAAAGTTGCACCAAAAAAATATGGTGAAATTTGACCCAATAACTGTAGCTGTCAGACCGATAGTTGTCTGTGGAAAAATGTCCGATAAAAGTGTCTATTCAAGTCAAACTAGCATTATCTGAGGGATTCAGATGACATCTCATAAAAGTTGTCAAAATAGCTTTCTGTTTGAAATTACAATCTAAAAAAGGCAAAATATTTCTTAATTTTTCTAAATTGCTTATTGTCTATATAGCAACATGTTAAAAACATGCAGAACAATATACCTGCAGATTCTGAGTAACAGATGGAATCAAAAGGTCTTATTCTTAATTAAAAAAGAAAAAAAGGCATTTATCAGCAATGTGGGGTTTTTCTGTTTTTTCCCCTATTTTTTAAAGTGGAGAAAGCAATCAGTTTTACACATTTGCCTACTGGTTCAAACTTAACCTAAGACTAATGAATTTTGAGTACATTTTTGCACAAAATCTTATTTATGCCATAATTCAGGCAAGAGCAATTATAGAACATTCGGTAACTTCTCTCCACCCCCCCCCCCCCACGTCCCCCCCTTTAAAACCACCTCCACACTCAGCCCCAGTTCCTGCTTGGAATGTGTGTAAATCAGAATGGTAGGTTCAGATGACTGACTCGCTCTCTACTGAGACTTGGGTATCCTCTTTCCGAAAGAGCTTTAAAACATTGGGTCTCTCCTCAGTGTTGCCACTCCCAGCTGTGTGGCGAGAAGACAGTCCCTTATGCTCTTCCTTGGATTCTTCACAGACATCAGGGTAAATCACCAGGAATGTTGCTGACAAAAAGCCCAAGAATGACCCCACAGATGCCACCATCGGAATAACACGGACAGTACCTACTGCTTCCACAACTCCACCAAGTGCAGAGGCTACAAGTATTTGGGAAATATACACCTGACAGGAGAGGATTGCACAGTCAATGCCAAATCCACGCCTTGAATTTCCAGGGCTGTGTTGCACATACTGCAAGAAAAAAAAGGGTGAAGATAGATGAGATTTGGAAAGACTTTTATCCATTAAGCAAATTTATATCAAGCACCTTTATTATGCAAAGCCCTGTGGTAGGAATAGAACAGATATGACCCCCAGCCTGCTGCAATGAAGCTTACACATGCCATTAAGGGGAGATGAAGGGAAGAAATACACAGAAATGACCACGCTACAGTGACAAATGAAATCATGAAGGAGAGACCCAGTCAAACAGCTATGAGAAATATGAAGATTACGAGATCCCCTTCATCTTGAAGGATGACAAGGACACACAATTGCCCCAGGGGGCAGAATGAGGAGCAATAGGTACAAGAAAAAATACAAATTCAGTCCTGATGGAAGAAAGAACGACCTCACGATTGGCCTAATCCAAAAGTAAAAGAGGCAATATCAGGACATGGTGAATTCCCTCTTTGAAGGTGCTTGCCTGAAAGCCGGCAACTCTTTGCCGGGTTTAAGTTAGAATAGACAGCCTCTGAGATTGTGGATTAATGAATCAGTTGGCTAGAACATTTACAAAGTCTAAGGCAGATTGTGGAACCCTTAATCAAGGAATCAGAAATTTGTATTTTATTTGGTAAGCAATGGCTTTTTGAGTAGTAATGTGTCCAGAGAAGTGTCTTAGAAATATTACTCAGGTAGTCGTGTAATGGATATATTTGAGAAAGGAGAGACTAGCAGAAGTAGGGAGATCAGTGACATTATTAAAATGCATCAAGAAATCCATACACTGGAAGGGGAAGCATAGTAAGGAGCATTTGGATCAATATCAATGGAAGGAGAAGCAGAAATGATTTTATGACTAGAGTATACAAATCACGAGAACAAAGAGTAAATAGATAAGAAACAGGTAAGGAGTCTGGAAAAAAATGCAAGATAATAGTGGTTGTGGAGATAAATTCAACTGGAGACATCTGAGGCAACTCTCTTCCTGGAAAGCAGAATATTTAATAACCTGACTTATCTGAATAAATTCCTCATTTAAAAGGCAGAGGAACTAACAGGGAAGTTTTATTTTTGGATTCAAATCCCATTAATATAGGAAAGAACTCTGTGCAAGGAGGAAATGATGGGAACCTTGGGGGAGAAGTCCTCACTACTTCTTAGAATTTATGACTTGAGTAAAAGAAAGGCATCATTTGACTTGCCCTCCTAGGTTTCAGGAGAACAGATTTCAAAGGAATGACGGGTAGAATCTCAGAGACTATACGGTATAGGGAAAGTCAGCCCAGAAATGACAGGTAGAATCTCATAGACTATACTGTATAGGGAAAGTCAGCCCTGGAATTAATTTTTGAACACCCAGAAGGAAATAATTCTAAGGAAGATGGAAATTGAGAGTTGTCTGATGTGAATGAACAGAGATATAATCAACAAATTATGCCTTAAAAATATATGTACAGAAAATGGAAGCAAGAGAGGTTGAAAATGAATATATAAACATGGACGGTCTTGTTAAGAGCATCAGGTCAGTGATCAAAAGGAACTAGCTGGAGCAAAACGTAAGGAGAAAAACAAAAACCAAAAAGGGCCAGTTCAGTGACAGAGAAGCAGGGGATCACAAGAGAAAAAGGGCCTTCGCTCTAGGAAGTCTGTAAGAACAACAAAGGGAAGCAGAAGACACAACTCTTCAGTTTTATTTTTGTTTCTGTTTTGTTTTTTAAACCCTAAACAAAATTAATCACCTCTGGATAGGAAAGAGAATAAAAAATGGCTAACGGGTAATTGATATCTAAGATAAGAAATAGTAAGAATAGTAACCCTTAGCATTCCTTCAAAAACTCAAGTTACCTGGCCCCACTACATCTTCAGGCACTGAAATCACAGTCCAATGATATATGAAAGACCTTGGAGAATAGCGAGGGGCATCACGGGACTAAAAGCAAATGTTTAGTAGGATTAATGTATATAGGGGCTCTAGAATTCAATTTCACAAGTACAAAACGGGGAAGATATGATTAGACATCAATCTGCCAGAAAAGGAGGCTGGATAACTTATCAGGTCATAGTAAGGATTTATTGTGGAGGATGGGCCACTGAAGTCTCTTCCAACTCTAAAACTGTTATGTCCATAGAAATAGAGAATTTAAGGGAGAACAGCAAGTTCTGGGATGACATATTGTTTGAATTGTTCATGTGATAACACAGCTAAAGATATTTAGTGGGTAGTCTGAAATCCAGAACTGGAGCCATAAGGAAAATTTGAGGGTAGAGATACAGATTAGGGAGTCATCTGCATTGAGATAACTGAAGCCCTGTGAATTGATAAGATCACCAAGGTAGAAGATGCAGCAAGAAACGGGCCAAGGACAGAAACTTGTGCAAGGGACAGGGGAAGGATAAGAAGTCAGTAAAAGACTAAGAAGGAAAGGAGAGAGATGTGGGAGGAGACCCATGAGAGGGTAGTGTCATGGAAGATGAAAAATGTCATCAACAAAGACGGGGTTCTGTTCTGATGGGGTACAGTGGTGAATACTAAAAAGAGTTAAGCCCAGCAATACCACTACTAGATTTGAATCCCAAAGAGATGAAATAATATGGAAAAGTACATATAAGTCCAAACATATTTATTGCAGTTCTTTCTGTAGTAGAAAAGAAACAGAAACTGAGGGGATGCCCACCAATTGTGGAATGGCTGAACAAATTGTGATGAATGATTGTACTATAAGAAATGATGAACAAGATGGTTTTAGAAAACCTGGGAAGACTTACACGAACTGACACAAAGTGAAATGAGCAGAACCAGAAGAACACCACACACAGTTAACAGCAATATTGTAATGGTGATCAACTGGGAAAGGCTTCTACTCTAATCAATACAATGATCCAAGACAATTCCAAAGGACTTTTGATTAAAAAAAATGCTATCTATATTCAGAGAGGGAGAAAAGATGAATTCTGAGAGTAGACTGAAACATACTTTTTCCATTTTATTTTTTCTTCTCTTTTATTTGGTAACACAGAATGTTTTTTGGCAACATGGTAACATGGAAATGTTTTACATGACTTCACACGTATAACTGGTTTATTGTTTGCCTTCTCAATGGGTGGGGGAGGGAGAGGAGGGAAGGAGAGAATTTGGAACTCAAAATTTTAAAAATGAATGTTAAAGTATAATCATAAAAATGTAATTAGGAAATATTTACCAAAATAAAAACACAACACAAAAATAAATAGTACTTGGTGACTGGCAATAAAAAAGAGAAAGTCAAGGAAGATGAGATCCCTCTAAAGGCCATTAGTTTGTAGTTTATGTGGTAAAGATAGAAACTGGATTGCAAAAGCTTGAGGGATAGGTAGTAAGGAAGTGGAGAGAATGAATGGAGACTGAGACCGAGGCAAAGTGTAAAGTGAGACTATTCTGTTTAAAAGGTCAGAAGTTGAAGGAAAGTTTGCTAAGACATAGAGTGATAGTTTGAGGGAATGGCTGAATCCAGGCATGGTTTGTATGTATGCTTGTTTTAGGATAAGGGAAACCTAAGTATCTTTATAGGGTATAAGGAAGAAGCTA
The DNA here is from genome assembly GCF_011100635.1 of Trichosurus vulpecula. NCBI lineage: Eukaryota > Metazoa > Chordata > Mammalia > Diprotodontia > Phalangeridae > Trichosurus > Trichosurus vulpecula. The sequence goes on along the minus strand of NC_050573.1, from coordinate 90,422,184 downwards.
GGAGAGGGAGATAACTGAAGATACATGAGAAAGAAAATGACTGATGGAGCATGTACAGAAAAGGAAACAAGAGAAGCATGTACAAGGGGTTAGTTCTGATAGCTGGTTCAAGTCCTCACTGTGCTATAACTACTGGAATATTCTTGGGTAAGTCACCAACCCTCTTTCCTCATGTGTAAAAGTAAAAAGGTGAACTAAATGATCCATTTTCAGCTCCAACATTAGAATTCTAAGTTCATTTTAGAACTAAGACCAATGGAAACAATCTATTTTCAGTTGAAAAAATCCTGGTAGTTACAGAAATCTATCTAGAGTATACAGTTAGAAGAGTTGATGTTACCAGTAATATGTATCCCCCATTCTAAAATAGACATGTATTATTTAATAATCTAAGGAGTGAGTGGGCTTTGCACGCACCTCTTTAATCTCATGATATTGCCCTAAGAGTACATAGGGACAGTAGGATATGCTCATTGAGACGATGCCCATAGTGCTGATCATTATCATAGCGATGTAGATGTTGGAGAAAATGGCCATCACTGCAGTACCAATCGAAAAGCCCAGCGTTCCTAGGATGTAAATGACCCTTATACTAAGGTCATAGTTGTCCAAATACTTCTGTAACAGGGCTGAAAAGAATACAAAAATCTATGTTCAAAAGTCCAGTGAACAAGACTGTATACAACATTTAATCACCCATTCTTCTGGTCCCCCTATTCTCAAGAAGCTCCTAATCTAGCTCCTAATACTGATGAAAAGTTTTACAAAGAGGTTATTTTTTAAAGAAAATTCAGTTTTACCAAATATGTTTGTGACAAAAAATAATTTTACTATATTCTTTCTATTGGAAAACCTTCACTCTCAAATCTTCAGCTATCACCTTTGGTGACACATTGGTGTCATGTCCTATGTCATCTCTAGATCTGACTCGTCCTCAGCACTAGGCAGATGGGGACACACTAAAACACAAATAGTTCTTTCTGTACAAATGCATAGTTGATATTAACAGTGCTATCTCTTACTATCAGCTCAAGCTCACTAGCCTTTAAAGTTGAACTCACATGCCCTATAGAGCCAGCTTCCCTTCCTGACTAAACTATTTCAGTTAGGGGCACCATTTCCAATCAGGTTTTAAATGCTGGAATCATCCTGGAATAGTTTCTCTCTCATCTACTGTGATGTCTATCTATCTGGCCCTTTCCTTCCCTTCCCACCACCATCATCTGATTATAAGGCCTTATTGCCTAGATTTTTACTACAGCCTAACCGGTTTCTCTGCTTCCATTTATTCCTCTTCCATACAATAACAATGGATTAATATTGCTGACATATCTATCAAGTTTCTCCTCGTCAAAAATTCTCCATAGCTCAAATATCTAGAGGAATAAAAAGTGAGCTTTTTATCTTAGCTAAGCCCATCCTCAAGCTTTTCAAACCTCATCTCCTCCTACTCCCCTAAAAAGTCTTCTGCTCCAGGTATGCCAGATAATTCACTAGTCCCAAATATGACTTTTGCCTCCTCTCTGCCTACAGACATACTGCTTACCACCCACCACAATAAGTTATACTCTGTAGGCCCTTAGCTCTATTATCTAAAGCTAATTAGCTTTCCTTCAAGGTCTAACCCTGGGCTTGCCTCTTCCTTGAGGCTCTCTCTTATCACTCGAGTCCACTCTGATTTCTTCCCTTCTGCATTACTCCCTGGCACATAATAATTACATACTGACTTGAGGAATTTCTTGGTTTTATTTTTAACTTTTCAGCTTTATCTCCCCAAGTACTGTATATTGTAAAACTCCTAGAAGAGACTGAGTCATTCTTTGTATCTTCTGTGGCACCCAGGACAACATAGGTGCTCACCAAATAAAGGCTATTTTTTCAAAATTCAATACTTAAAACCATCTGTGGTTCTCTCTCTATAGGACTTTCCTAAAATGATGCAGATCACAAGACCTTTGAGTAAGCAGTCTTCATGCATTTGTGGTGAGTGCTTCCTTTCCTTTTCCCTCACCTCCTGAAATCACTTGCCCAATCTTCCAGTAAGAAAGGTTTGTCCAAACTTAGGCTAGTCCATGGATGACATAATAGAGACTACACTTCTATGGACATATTCAAAGTCTTTACATCTTGGTAGATTTGTCACAGCTTGAAATTTGCTGGTCTAATCTCTGTACCATGACAAAGGTGCTGGAGGAGGGGTTTTAGTGGGAGGCTCAATAAGTGTTTGGTGAATAACAAAGACCTCATACTCCAACTTCATGACTACAGGTCCTACATATAAAGACTATAAAAATACCAATGTATAGTTTTAAGAAGACATCTAAATGCTTAACAATAGATTAAAGCTGGATTTATTCTATTTGCTATTGTAGTTATTCATAGGATTCTTTTAAAAAATATTAAACATAAAGTTTCTATTGGGGGGTGGAGTGTCTTCTGCTTTCCTGTTTCCAATTACCTGAGTGTTCAGAATGTTCAATCTATAAACATTTTTTACTACACGGCCCCACATGATTCACTGGTTCCCTTTAAAAGCAGATTCACTTACCTGAGCAAATAGCAGCAGTAGAGGCATAGATGACTAATCCCCAACAGCCCATCTTCACGCCGGCATTATATGCATGCCAAGCAGTAGAATTTGAAGGTGCCTATTGCAAGCAAAGATTTGGAGTTTAATTTGATGGGACTCCAGCATTATATTGTTTAAAGGTAAGTTCTATCTTTCAACATTAAACACTACATTTGAAAAGAAATGGTGATAACTACAGTGATAATCTGATCACTAGTTTATAAAGCTACAAAGGACTTTATGCTTTTCAAAGTGTTTTAATAAGCCCTATCTCATTTCATTTAGAGAATTTTCTTATGAAGTAGGTAAAATAAGATTATTCTTCCCATTATGCAGCTAAGAAAATGGGCCAGACAGGCTAAGTGTTTTGCCTAAGACAAGTCAGTGATCCTAAGATTCAAATGTGCACATTTGAATGCTACACCTGCTGCTCAAGCATCCTTCGGCCCAGTATTTGTATCACTACAAATAATAAAAGCTTAATAAAAAAATAAAGAACTCTAGAGATCATGCAGTACAATTCTCTTCCTTCACCCTTGAGGAGACTGAGACCCAGAGACTCAAATCCTGCAGTTGCATACCCAGGCTATTTATCTCCCAGTCTAATGCACCACATTCCTCCCCCACCTCCTACAACAATTATGTCTAGAAACTTCCACATCCCTAAATTCAGAATAAAACTCAAAGACAATCTCCAAAATTAAAAAAAAATTAAAACCTTTTGCAAACAGAAAAGGTACTGACACACTTCCTCTTATTAATTTACTGTACAGGGGACTACAATTTTGGTTAGCAGGAAAGGCTAGAACCTTGTCAAGCCTAGAATCTCTCTTCCAGACTACCAAGGAAGACTGTTGGAGAAGATCTTGCCAGGTACCCCAGTCCACCAGCCCTATTGTTAAAACATCCCGATCATCAACCTTGGATCTACTGGTACCATTTTAAAAGGTTTTCCCCTCTAGAAGTATTAAAAATATAAAGGCTGAATGGGATAAAAACAAATATAGTCGCTACAAGCTCAGAAATCTTGCTTATATTAAACAAGGCCTTTTCGATTTTTGGTGAATTCTTAGTACTTCATTGTAAAGTTTTGCAACTGTCATTGAAGTTTGCTTCAAAATGTGTTACAAAAGGAAAACAGCATGAAATATATGCGGGACTGAGAAAGGGATCTGGAAGCAGAGCGCTCTTAGAAGAGGCTCTAATCAGGGATGCTTCCTCTTAAGTAAAAACTGTAAATTTGCTGGCAATTATGTTAAAGATAACTGCTCCCTACCCTAGCAGCAGCTACGTAGCACAGTGACACTAGTACATATGGATTCAGGAAGAGATGAGTTTAAATTTGGCTTCAGACAATTACTACCTGAGTGACCTAGAGCAAGTCAATTAACCTCTTAGTTCCTCATCTGTGAAATGGAGATAACGGTAGTACCTGTGTCCCAGGATGTTCTGAGGACCATATATCTATAAAGTGCTATCTAAATGTGAGCTCTTACTGTAAGCAGTAAAACCTTCTGTGTGAGATAGAACCTCAAGACTTTAGATTGATTAGAACAGATCATCTCATTGTGATCTAAGTGTTGATGCTGGGCAATCAGTAATCCATTACTTAAGGGGAAATGTTAGTTACTAGGTCCAAGCTGGAGAGCTGGTATGAGAAAGCCTCCTACCTATTAGACCACGGGGCCTAGCTACCACCTTGAATAAAGTGAAGTTATAAATTGGCTCTTCTGTGCTTGTTTTTGATACAATAAAACCAACTGTCAATACCCACTCTAGTCTGACCCCAAACCCAGGACTTCATTGCTGTGGGTTCTTCTATCCTCTGACATAACATCCTCAGCCTTCTGAAGAGCCTTTCTAAACTTTGTTAAATTGGACCTTGAAGGACAGAGCCATACTTTACTGGGTCCATACATAAATCCTTTTTTGCTTAAAAGATCTGCCAGACTTTATGCTTCTAGTAGCTTTCAAGAACCTGGGGCATTAATGGAAGAAAAGACTAAAGTTTACTCTATATGCTACATGGTTGTTTTTTTTTTAAATACGGGGTGTTCCAAAACTCTTACTCATTTAAATTTACTTAACTTAATCAAGCAATTTTGGCATCCATTTATTAGAGGATGATTATGTACATGCTATGTTGGCCTATAGGGTACTTAAAAAGGGGTCTGTGAATTTTTTTTAGAAAAAAATTATTTTGCTAACACTTACAATATAATGTGTTTCCCTTCATAAAAATCTAATGAATTTTATTTTAATGCATTTAAAAAATGTCATTCTGAGAAGGGATTCATAAGGTTCACTAGACCGCTAAAGAGGACCATCACACCAAAAAACCTTAAGAACTGTTGTGTTAGGCTTAATTGTTTGAAAAGTGCCTTGGACTGAAATATATAATGGATTCTGTTAGCTCACCTTAGGGTCACCTTCAAAGATAACTTGGCCCATAAAATCTGTATAAAACACTGCTTCGGCAATGATTGAAAACCAGGTCACAAGGTGACACAGGCAAAGCCTCTTTAGCTCCTTGGGCATCTTCAACATGGACAGCCACAGCAGTTTGACTGTGGTCTCATTTTCCCCTTCTTCGCTCTCTGAGTCGCCACTAGAATTGGTCGCACCACTCTGGTTTCTTTGTCTACACCTCTGACGATGCCTCTTCTGTATATCATAGATATCATTCATGCTGCGGGATGACTTAATCAGAACAACGGCATTAGCTCTTCGGAAACGGTAACGGTGAGACCCTACTTTGCCATAGTACGAAAAGGTGCAAGAGGCCTGGCGGTAGAACATGTGCCTTCTCCTCCGAATGGAGCCTGAAGTGTTTGACGTCTTCAAGGCCATTTTAGAGTTTCCGTTGATGAGATCTTTTGGTGGAGAGCCACTGCCATTTGGGACTTTGGCTTCATTCAAGTGATTATCAAGCAACATATCATCTTCTTTTTCATTTTCCCTGAGGAGAGTGGACAAACGGCTCCGTTTGCATTTCATAAGCTCCTGGCTGGTGCTTCGGGGAGTGTTAGGGTTTGAAGAGTCTTGAAAAATGGAGGGTTCAATGTCATGAAGGAAAAGTAGCTCTGGCTCAATTTCCAATGTTGCATCAGGCATGTGAAGTACAGAGTCACTTTTACTTCTTACGATGTCCACATCGAGATAATCTAGACTGAGCTCATGCTCAGACTGTACTTCATCAGCAAACATAGACACCCCATATGGCTCTCCCTCATTAATTACATTCAAGCGGCTGAGCGGGGGGAGGCTGCTGCTGAATTTGCCGCTGGAGAGGGTGTCTGCTTCTTCAATTCGCTCTTGCTGAGGGCAATATTGCTCTTCTTCGATGCTAAAAAGGTGAAGGACTACAGACACTGTGAAAATGACAGCTGCAAAGAAGAAGAGAACTTGATACTGGGTTTTAAACCAGACACCTAAGAAGGTCTGTGTCCAATCCAATCCTCCAAGCACATAGCCAGTTGCTCCTCCAAGACCTGAGGAAAATAAAAAAGAATGAAATCTGTATGAGCCTGAGAGAGAGAGGTATTCATGTGCAAGTCTGTAGAAACGGGAGAGTAGAGATGTAAGGGAAAATTCACGGGCCTGGGCTAGGAACAACTAAGCAAGAATCCAAATATGGCTCGAGAGCCTGTGGAATTTTTGTTTTCAGATATGGTGAAACTTCCAATACAGGCAACCTAGTACATAGTACTGTTCTTTCAATGGACAAAGAGTGAAGACGACTAGATTTGGGTTCTTGATCTGCTACTTACTAGCCTTCTGACTGTGGGAAAATCGCTTCACCTTTCTAAGCTTAAGCTACATATAATATGTAAAACAGGGATAATATCTACACTACCTAGACTTATAGGGTTGTGGCTAAGAAAATGCTGTGTAAACAACAAAGTGCTACAGAAAGGGGAACTAGTGTAATGATAATATTCTAGTGACGATTAGACTAAAAAAAAGTCCTCATATCTCAAAACAAATTTTAAAGACAAATGATCTCAGATGGTAGGGAAAAGAAACTTTTAATTTAGGTAAAGTAAATTTCAACTTTAGGAAATACCTCATCTACTAAACATTAAACTAGAGGCCAAGGGGCAGCTAGGTGGCACAGTGAGTAGAGCCCCAGCCTTGGAGAAAGGAGGACCTCAGTTCAAATCCAGCCTCAGTCACTTGACACACTATCTGTGTGACCTTGGGCAAGTCACTTAGCCCCAACTGCCCTGCCTTCCCCCCTCCAAAAAAAAAAAACAACCCAAAAAAACTATAGGCCAATATTCATGGTTTTTCTAAATAAATTTAGGACCTAAAGCTATTCTTAAATACAAGTGATACTAAGAGCATAGTCAGAAACAAGTTAACTGAATATTTTCAAATCTAAGCAATATTTATTATTCTCAGCACTAAATACTGCGGTGATTTTGCATCAAATCTCTTGCCTGGAGGTCTTTAAGCTCACAATTGAGAAAGGTTAGGTTTTAATATGTGCTTAACTTAGAATTGAGCACATAGTCCTCCTGGAGAAAACCAAACATTAAAAAGGAAACAAATAGCCTACTCATTGTAGAGATGAAGGTTATTTTTTCCCTTCTTTGTCGAAGGTAAAAGTGTATTAATCTCTAACTGGGTTTTGTTTTGGAAACACACATAAGTATGACAACGATGTGAGACATTCATACTACTGGCATATCACCAAAGACATTTCAGGATGCTGTGAGTCTCTCAAATTTCTTGGAGGTGATTTTTTTTATGAATATGCAGAAGAAATAGTTTAACAGCTCATCATTTAAGTTAAATCCTCACTTTAATAAACTCAGTTATATGACACTTTAGAATCTGGGATACTATAGGGAGAAGGACCCTTCAAGAGTCTCTTTTTCAACCCACTACACATACTTTTATAATTGCTATGTATTAGTCTAATGTACTCAATGACCTTTTTCACTACATCCTAAATACCTTATCTGCGAGAAGGGACCAAGGAACAACTTTCTGTTCTGATATATAATAGGGAATAATAACAATAATAATATAATATAAGAAGGACAGCTAGGTGGCGCAGTGAGTAGAGCACCGGCCCTGGAATCAGGAGGACCTGAGCTCAAATTCAACCTGACCAAATTACTAGCTGTGTTACCTTGGGCAAGTCACTTAACCCCAATTGCCTTGCCTCCCCCCCCTCAAAAAAAACCACAACAAAATAATACTAATTATGACAATAAGGAAAATGACACTACAGCAAGCCTCTACTTTTCACCACCTCACAATGACTGCACCTTGGGGCTCTGCTCATTTGAGGCTACCTAACAGAGACTTTATGCTTCACTTGGACACTGGGGGAGTGGGAGTGAGCAGACCTGGACCCGAGTCTCAGGTTCTGCCACCAACTAACCATGTGCCCTTAGGAAAATCACGCTCCCTCTTGGTGTCTCAATTTCCTGATTTGTAAAATGCTATCTGAGTTCCTTTCAAGTTCTAACAATCTGTGACTTCGTGATGCCATACTGTTTTCAGACATGATGCGTTCATTTTGAGAGCTTCTACCAGTGCTGGAACAGACAAAGCAGTAGTCAATGCAGAGTCAGGATTCTACTAATCTGCTCTCAAAGACAACCTCTAAAGGAATGATTTCTATTTCTTACTTCATGGTTAGTAAGTGCTTTACATTATTTTATCTTGTAGGACCCCCACAAGACTGCTGAATGGCTTTAATACCATAGAACTAATATTCTAGACTATTAACTGAATTTCACAGTTGAGCAGAAATGACTAGAGAGTAAAAGGTCATGTGACTAGTAAGAGGCAGAATCAGGAATGGAAGTCAGATCTCCTAAATCCAAGTCCGAGGCTCTTTCAGCTATCCTGGTCTGCTAACACTGCCCAAAAGTGAGGAACACTGGTGTCTCTAGGCTTTGAGGGCTATGCCTCTTGAATATCCATCTCTTGCTGGTTTTTGAACATTCTTGAAGGTTATCATCTAGTCATTTCCCTCACTCTTCATTCAAAAAGAATGAAGCCAGGAAGGTGAGTCTCTCTTGACTGTGACTCAGGAAAATACAAGTTATCCTGCTTCTTGGTCCCTTGCCTAACTTTTAACATAACAACCTTCTCTTACAAAATTTGGAATAACAATTAAGAAAGGAGCTTTCTACCGGCTGAAAAGGCATGGATGTTAAGGGCCATGTCTTGTTCTTCACTGTCCACGACATCCAGCAAGTAGGCACGAATTGGCCCTTCTGTTGCATCTGCACTGAAATCCAAAACCACAACACCAAGCACTGTGAGGACGATCCCAATTGGATGCTTATTCTGAACATCACCAAGGGCCAGACCTGGGCAGACAAAATGTGAAAAGGAATCAAAACAATCTTCAAGGCTTTGTTAACTCAAGGAATAGGGCACTTAAAAGTTAATCTCTAGGAGGAAAAGAGCCAAGAAAACACTTACTGGGATTATATCTTTAATAGAGAACAAGGGTATCTGCGTTCTTTGGCAGAGTTTCTTGGGACAGTAGAGAGTAGCCGGGACTGGATTTTCTTCTGGTAGCAAGGCTATGTTTACCCCCAGTAGGCTCACTCCTCCCCTGCAAAAAATGCTCACTGTCCCTCAAAAATATTATAGATTTTCTTTCATCAAAAGAGAGAGGAAATCCCAACTGTTCCAACCATCATGAAATGAGTTTTGTAGTTGTGCAATAATACATCAAGGAAGGAGAGTTTAGCACCAATTTTCAAGGGTGACAGAAATAGTATTTCGCTTTTTGTTGAGTTTCTGAAGTGGCTCTACTCTTTGGTGCATTATTTGTCCTTCGTTCTTGAAGAGGACCATGACGTCAGGGAGATAGATGATGGATGACACAACTTGCAGCTAACTTTGATTTGAGTGAAGGAGGGCTGTGCAAGGTCACCAGCCTCATTTTCTCCTCCAGAGCCATCTGGGTCTAGTGGCCAAATATTCATCAGGATGACTGGAGATGGCGCAGGATGCAATGGGAGACCAGGCGTATTGGATAAACCCACTCATTATTTACAAACTATGACTTAATGGGACAAAAAAGGAGGAGGGTTGCATTTCAATGTCTCTTGCTTTCCCCAACATAAACTCAAAGCTGAAAAGCAGTTACCATGTGCTTAATTCTAATTTTAAGAGGAAACTGAGGCTCAGACAGGTAAAATGAACAAATTACCTAAGGCTGCAGTCAATACAAGTCAGTGAGAGAGCTAGGACTAGAACCCAGAACTCTTTCACTTATGGACTCAACATCACATACTGGAGGGAATGACATTTAAAAGTACATTGTCCATTCTTTCCAAAGGTCTTACAGATAATCCCTCAATGAGCTGATGAAGAAGTTGAGGTTCAGGGATGATGATAATCATGTAGCCAGTAACTGACAGACCCAGCAATGATGCATCAGAACTGGGTCTCCAGAAGAGTCCAAGCTCAGGGCTCTTCTCATAAAGAGGTGGGAGAAGAGAGGATAAAAGCAGATTCATTAAAAAACACAGCTGAGCTCAGCACCAAACAGGAAGGCTACAGGGACTTTTTGGTTGTAATAAGGAAAAGGAAGATCAAAGAAAAATATATAAAAATTAAAGCTACTTAAGGGCTAGATGGGTATGATTAAGATCACAGGATCATAGATGCAGAGCTGGAGGGGACCTCAAGAAGCCATCTAGGTCAATCCTCCCTCTCCTCTTGCAGAAAAGGACTCAAGAGTCCCAAGGGAGGTTAATGACTTGTTGAGGCAATAAGCACCTGGGGAACAATTTGAACTCAGGCCTACTGACTGATAGTATTCTTTCCACTATACCATGCTTCCATTTTAATCCAACAAGCTTTTATCAAATACCTGCTTTGTGCAAGGTACTGTACAAAGAATGAGGGACACAAAGACAGAAAGAAAACGATCCCTGTCCTCAAGAAGCTGACAGTCTTCTGGGGCTAGTGAGAGTCATGAGAGAGGCAACACACACACAAGTAAGAAAATTCAAGTAAATATAAAATAATTTGGAGGAGGGGCAGGGAACACTGATAATTAGGGAAAAAAGTGGCACTTGGACTAATAATAAGCCTTGGGATTATGAGAGGCAGAGGTGGAGGTGGAAGCATTCCATGAATGGGGGGCAGACTGCCTGTGTGAAAGGAAGGAAGAATAGGCCCATCTGAATGGAACACAGAGCATGTGAAAGGTTGTTAATTTGAAATAAGTCTAGAAAAAAGGGTGGACCCAGATTATGTAAGTATTAAATACAAACAGCACCTGCATTTTACCTTAGAACCAAAAGGATATCCCTGGAACTTTCTGAGAGCAGAGATAGAACATAACCCATGTACTTTAGGAAGACCATGAGTGGAGCAGTGTGGAAGACAGGCTGAAAAGGGGAGAGACTGAAGGCAAAGAGATCAATTACAAGAGATGAGATCAGAGATCTCAGCGACATGAATAGAGATGAGACAGACATGAAAGCTCCGGTAGTGCGCCTTTCAGGAGAAGACTTGGAAACTGAATGGATATGGGAGATGAAATCAGAAGAGTCACAGATGACGGTGAGGTGGCAAACATGAGAAATTGGAAGGAGGATGATGCCCTGCGTATAAACAGAGAATTTAAGAGGAGGAGGTTTTTGGCAAAGATAATAAGTTCCATTTTCAACTGGTTGAGTTTGAGATGTCTGTGCAATGCTCGACTGCAGATACTCAGCAGCTAGTTGGTGATGCACGACTGGCGCTCAGGAGAGGGCTGGATCTGAGTCATCTGCTTAAAAGCTAAACAGATCACTAAGAACAATTACAGATGGAGAAGCATTTCTAGGACAGAGCCCTGGGACATAGACTGAGATGCTGAGAAGGAATGGGACAGTCAGGTGGGAGAAGGGGAAGATGGGATCACATGGTTCAGAGAAGGCACAAGAAAGAAGAACTGACTAAGCCAGAGAATAAGATAGAGCTATTCCCTCCTCATTTTGCTTCTGCTAAGAAAAACAGTATTTGGGCTAGAAAGGAGAGAATACAAAAATAGCTAACGGTGCCTGATGCTGCAGATAAGTAAGAAAATAAATTGATCCTTTTACAATCTGTACTATCTACCTCATAAGATTGTTTTTAGCTCCCAGTTACTACTACTGAACTCAATCTGCCAAATGAGGGCTATCTGTAACTGAATTTCTAATTAGGACACTAAGAAAATGTTTCCTGCCTGCTCCTAAATAAAGTTGACACATTAGTAAAGGAAAATTTAAAGCTCTGTATTTTAGGAGAATCTCACTGAGTATAAAGTGTTTCAGGATCATGATAGTAAAAGGTGTTGCCTCAAATGAGGCTTTTATTTTTAAATAGCTCTCTTTGATAAGGGTTCCCAAAGCAAGAATCATCTTCCCAGAAACTGTTACTTTAGATAAAAAACAAATATTAAGGCTGGGTTCTGGAATTTTTCAATATGAAACATAAGAAAAGGAGAAGGAAAAAAAAGATAATTTTGAAATAATGCTGGAAACAGGATGTGTTGTTAGATATGCGTTAAAAAGAAAATGGATCACAACAGGAAACATTTCCCTGTGAACAGGTTCCTACGGTTTTCCCACGTGAGGGCCTGGCCGAATGTATTGCAAACCATGCAAATATTATGCTAGTAACCATTGTATTAATAATAACTAAGAAGTGGCCGCTGCAAAGAATTCTGTAACACATTCAAAACAGTTACCTGCTTTCTGAAAGAAAATATGTCATTGAAAGTCTAAGGACTTTCACATATACTCTGCTTAGATTGAATCATTTTATGCTAAGAATAATACTACTTGCTCTAAATTCTACAGGGGCTTTGCAGTTTCCAAAGCCCTTTCTTCACATGTGAGGTTATACTAAAATATATTTTTTTTTTACAGATGATGAAAATGAAGGTTGATGATGACATGACTCAACCAAGGTCATATAGGGAAGTCAATTCTAGTACCTAGCTCAATTCTAGCTCAAGAAAAAGTTCAAGCCTTTGAAAGACACTGTCATGATGAATGAGAAAAGTACTAAAGCTCAGTAACTTTTTTTCATGAATGTTTCAAAACTGCATATTTTAACAAAGAGAAAATTCACTTAATATTTACCTAAGGCAGGACCATTGAGGAAAAGTGCAACTCCAAAGAGAACTCCGATGCAGAGAGCAAGAATGAAAGGCCGCCGGCGGCCCCAGCTAAGTGTACATCGGTCACTAGCAGAACCGATCAGTGGAGTGCAGATGAGACCCAGGATAGGGCTAAGGAACCAAGTGAGGCTATAGTACTGTTCCGGAAGACCTGTAAGGGAACAAACACATAAGAATATCTCAATAGACTGTGCTTCTTATTTTCACGCAGGAGGTTTTGCATTGCTAAGATGATTAATCCAAAAGCAAAAACCAAGCATCCACTGTGATGCAGTAGGCTAAACTCTGTAAAAAGTCATAGGATCTCAGAGGTCATTTAGTCTAATCCCTTCAGAATAAAATAAGTGGGAGTCATATGGTAGTTTTACAGTTCATATAAATCATCTCGCTTGATTCTCAAAACAACCTTGGTTTGCGGTACAGTATTATCATTTTATAAATGGCCAAAGGCAGCTCCTTGAGGAACAGAAATGCCCATGTAGAAACTACGAAACTATTGTCATGGATGTTATACTCCGTTACATTCTTGCTGAGGCCCAAGTTTATTCTACCTCTGATTATGTGGATTAGAAGATCCTGACCATACCAGTTTATGTTTCCTATAACTTGCCCAAAGTCACTGAGGTAGAGGACTTACATTTAGAAATTCCAACTCTCCAAAGTCAGTGCTTTTCACACAATACCGAACTCCCTTTCAAGTCACCCCACTTACCCTTTACTGAATAAATGGAAAAAGCTTAATTAAATTAAGTGTTTAGTATATGCAAAGCACTGTGCTAAATGCTAGGAATACAAATAAAAAAGATAGTACCTACTCCCAAGGAATTCACATTCTAATAGAAGAGATAACACAGATTTTACCAAAGAACTCACTGTTTCCCTGGGTAATCTATTTTTATCTTAGGAAAGATCTAATTGTTAGGAATTGCTTACTTATTCTTCCTTTTACTGAACCAAAAAAGAATGTCTCTTGCAATCAATTCTATACACTGCTGTCTTTGACCTGTTCTACATGTAGTAGGTACTTCATAGATGCTCATTATAACTATGAAGAAATCACACACACCTACAAAGTATCTTTTGAATGCAAATGAAAAAGCTGATGTACTGATGCGGGATTTTATCTAGTTAATTAAATTTTAAATGGTCTAGTTAGTTAAGTTTTAAATGAAATGGTCTCTCTGTGAGGTTTGTCAGTTCCAATAACCTACTGGCCTTAAGCAGAGCCAGGTGGACAATGTGTAGAGGAGATAGATGCATTTAAACAAGGATAAGTCTCCTCTGCACTTTGTCCCCAGCACCTCATACTCATTTTACAAAACAAGTAATCCCCTCTTGGATTCTAGGAGTTTACCTACAACAAACCTTAGTTCCTCTGACCAAGCCTTTGACACGCTGTTTCAGAATATGCAGTCTGGTTTTGCCTCCCAGGCTATAGTGGTACTTTATTCCAGTTATTCTTCCACATTTGTGGATTCTGAACTCCAAGTCCAACAGTACTTATTTCTCACACTGAAATACAATATCTAAAATCATCCTTCAACCAAAGCATTAGAAACTTAAAAGGATGAAAAGACTATAGTTAACATTCCATCAAAAGTAACATAAAAACACAAGTAGGGATTACTTTGGACTGTGCTGGCTTTAAATGTGTCACCAGTTTGGAACATTTACTTTGGAACCTACAGCATTTACACCATGATCAGAGCATTCACACTACCCTGGGTATAGGTCATGGAATTTTGCCAGCTACTCTATAGGCCAGGAGTCAAGCTAGAATACAAGTGATCTAAGTTAGCTCCTGCTTGCAACTGAAGAATTCTTCCTCATGACTGGCACGTAGTAGGTGCTTCATAAATGCCGGTTGATGAATACTGCAGTTAAAAGCTAGATTAAATGTAACAGTAGTCAGGATTCCTGGAATGTAAGAGGGGAATGGAAGTGGCAAGACTCAGTAGTGAAGTTGAGACTCAGGATGGAGGCTTGTCATTTGTTCAAAAATACTCCACGACCACAATCTTATAATGAGCCCTTAAATAATACCAAGGTAAAAACAAGGGATTAGGTCACTTCCACATATTCCACTTAGAGGCGGCAAGTAGTTCTTCTCTATCTCTCATTTCCCTAAAGGTGCTTTGGATGCTGACAGTAACGTGACCTGACCTGCACTGAGATGCCTCAACATGAAGGGGAATACATATCATTAAGCATCCAATCCCCTGAATGCTTTAAGATGGCCTAGGCAGTTCAGTCTCTTCTCAGACGAATAAATTAGATATTGCTATGAATTCTTCATAGGCTGTATGCTTGTAAGAGCTCTGGTAATTTCTTCCAATATGGAAGAGTTTTTATTATGGACAGTGATAGTGTATACAGGATGACAGAGCACATCTGGTCAATGGTATACATGAAAAAACATCTGGGAGGTTTAGTGAATGACAAGGTAGGTGGTACAGTGGGTAAAGCACTGAGCATGGAGTCAGGAAGACTTGAGTTCAAGTCTCACCTCAGATACTTCCTGTGTCACCCTGGGCAAGTCATTTCACCTGTTTGCCTCAGTTTCCTGATCTATAAAATGGGGATAAAATAGTGCCTACCCCCTAAGGTCATTGTTGAGGACAAGATAATAACTGTAAAGCACTTAGCACAGTGCCTGGCACATAGTAAGCACCACTGTTTATTATTATTATTAAAACAAGGCAGGTAATGTAACCTCAAGCCAGCTAAGAGTCAGTGTCATTAACACAAGATATGATAGTCCCACTACATGCTGTCCTGGTCAGACATCTGGAATACTGGGTTCATTTCTCAGACCTGTTTTGAGAGGAAAATGTAGAAAATGTCCAAAAGAAGGTAACTGAGATGGTGAGAGGACTGGAGAAATTTTCAATTTAATTCAGTATTACTTTAATAAATGTTTATTAAGCACCTACTGTGTGATAGGCACTGGAAATAAAAAGGGTTCCATCCACAGTGCCACCTAGATTCCATGATAGCTCTTTTTAAAGATCTGAAGGTTGTCACATAAAAAAGGGATTTACACATTCCGTTCAGTCCTAAGAAGCAAAAGTAGGAACGGTGAATAAATAGAAGTGGCAGAGGGAACAAAATCCTAACAATACAAGCTATGTAAAATTGCAATGGGTGACCTTGGGAAGCAGAGTCTCTAATCTTCAAGTGACAGCTAAACGACTCTTTGTAGACGATGCTGTCGAAGCAGGACTTACGGTGTCTCAGGCCCCTTCCAGCTCTGAGAACATCTGTGAGGGAGCAATAATATCCCCCACACATCACACAGAACCCAGAAATACAAGAGAAGAAACTGCTGTGTACTCTGTCCTTTCATTTGGCTAACTTCCTACAAAGCCCCAAGAGCAGAGAAGATTTTTGTTCAAACAGCAAGAAAAAAATTACTCTTGTAGATGATGAGGAAATCATTTACAAAGGAAAAAAGAGAAATGCCTTTTGAAATGATAGTTAATGTGTTAAAGTATTTACAATCAACACAAGTTTATCCTTTCTGATTTCATCTTACAATTTACGATGCTAGGTTTCAACACAAGTTGACTCTAATTCTTGGCCAGAATGTCACATTCAATAGTTGTGGGAAAGTTTCACGTCATTGCTATTTAAAGCATCATTAGCTCAGAGTACACAGACTTGTGTCTTGAAATATGAGAAGACAAAATGTTTCTGAGTGGTATGATGCATAGACTGGACTCTAGTTCTTCATTATAAGAAAAAGTGACTTTGAGAAGAAAAAGTAATCTCAAAATTGTTATTTTTTAATCAAATAGAAGTGTATATATGAGTATTTGGGGGCAAGCTAGGTGGTAGAAGAGTGGGCTTAGACTCAAAAAGATTCATCTTCCTAAAAAAAAAAAAGATTCTTCCTTCTAAGTTCAAATGCGGCCTCATATACTTACTAGTTTGCCTCTTACACTACCAGCATGGCTTTCCCTTGGCAAGTCACTTAATCTCCCTCGGCCCAAGTTCCCTTATCCATAAAATCAGGAAAGGTGGACTGCACAGCACCCAGGTCTTCCCTATGATCCGTTTCATCTTTAGACTGCCTCCCACCCACATTTTCCAATTCATTAAGTTCTCTTTGTTAGAGGGTTCCTGAAACCTTAACAAACCTTTCAACTGGATAAAACGACCTGTCTTTTCTGAAGAATTCACTTTCTTCACATACTTAGTATTTAGACTTCTCTCTCTATAACATACCACCCTGATACCTGCACTTGCCTTTGATAATATAAATATGCTTAAAACTGTAGAGCTATAAAACATCTTAGGGAGGGGTGAAAGGCCAGAGATTCAGAGGGAAGGAGACTTCAAGATTGTATAATGCAATGCTTTCATTTTACATGAGGAAATTGAAAATCAGAGGCTGCATGGAAATTTTGAACATCCTGTGGTCTAAGGACAGGTCCATTTCAAACATTCAACTTTCTAACAAATGGCCTCAGTAATCACCTCTTTGTGAATTCTATATTTGTTCAATACTTGTACAATTCTAGGTACACATATTTTCTTTATATATAATTATGTCGGTATTACTAAACAAAAATTCTAAGAATGCAAAAATGTTGATTTGACTGCTTGGTTCAGTACAGTCCAACATCTAGTGGTTCAGGGCAAATGCTTTCAGTGATGACTAATATGGTAGTTTATGTATTAATAAAGCAGTGTGGAATTTTCGCTTAGATTTGTCATTAGCCAAACTAGTATTTTGGGTTGATGGCTTGTATTGCACCATTCCCACACACCTACCTAAAGCTTAGGTAGGATGCTTGACATAAGTTAGGACTCAATCCAAAAACAATTAACAAATGTCTCAATCTACCCTCTGGATACACATAGACACGGCAATATGGTGTAGTGGTGTAATTCCAAGGATAATGTATTAAGAATCAAGAGATTTAGGTGCTAGTCTCAGCTTTACCAATAACTAATAAGCTACATGACCTAAAACAAGGTCACTTCCTTTCCCTGGACCTTAAGTATCTGTTACAAATGAGGGTGTTGGACTAAATTCTGCATAAGGCACACTTCATTCAGAGTCAGAAGATTAATTTTAATCTAACCTGGCTACTTACTATTCATATGACCTTAGACAAAAAAAAACATCTCTGGGCCTTGGTTTCCTTGCCTGTCTTTCTTTTTAAAGAGTGTTAAGGTTAGATGGGTTCAAAAAGTCCCTTCTAGCTCTAAAAATTCTATGATTCTAGACCATTAACTGTTTCAAAGTATGATAAATCATATCATTCATTCAGTTGCAATCAGCTTTTTCATTTGAGACAAACCGTTTCAGCACAACAAAAGCTCCTCCACTCTTCTCTCATTATTTAATGTTGTTACCATCAGCTAAGAAGGGAAAACAATTTAATTAAATATTTTATTTATTAAACACCTACTCACTGTATAAGTAAGGCACTTTGCCAGATCATATCCTAGCTGAAAGGGGTTACCTGGTCCCAATTCCTCAGTATACAAAAACAAGATCTAGTTCTGGAAAGAATTAGTCATTTGGCCAAGGTCAAACAGGTAGCAAAGTGGGAGAGCTAGGACTTTCAACTGCAAATCCAGTGACTTCTCTTGCTGCATGATGCTCATGTTGTGCAGGGAACAAGAGGGTAAGGTGGGCCTACACACTGGAGGAGTTGGGGAAAATGGCTTAGCTAGCCAAAAAGTGAGCATGCCATTATCACACAGTTCTGCAGTGTCTCAGGAGTTTAAGTGCTTTTTTACCTGTAAAAAGGAAAACAGGAAGGAAAGAAACATTTATTAAGGACCTACTATATGCCAGGAAACTGAAGAGAGATTCAGTGACTCGGCTCAGGGTCACCCACGTATGAAATGTTTTTACAAATGTCTTCCTAACTCCAGGCCTAATGCTAAAGCATTAGAATGCGATGGATAATCCAAGTATTACTGCCTCCATTTTACAATCAAGAAAACTGAAGTTTGTTCACAGAAATAAGTGACTTTTCCAGGGTTCCAAAAAGTAAGTATTGATTTAAAATTCAAATCCAGCTTTTTCATGGATTCTATTTAACAGTGTGGGATGAATGTGAGCTTAAAGTTAGGCTTCAAAACCACCTGATACTAGCTGACCATAAGCAAGTCTCCTACTTCCCCGAACCTAATTGTCTGTTTTATAAAACGGGTAAAGTACTACCTGCATTGCCTAGTCCCTCACAGGGTCATTTTTAAAGGATGAGAAATTATATAAAGTATTTTGTAATCCTTAAGAGCCAGCTATAAGAATATCTATTATCAGTACTTATTAGAGTTCATAAGCAGTTACAACTTAAGTCTTTAAATGGAACAGTATAGAACTCAGCTAAGTACAAGCCCTACTCTTTAATAGTCCAAGTAGCCCTACCTTTTAGCTTTGGGGAACCACAGAATCACCAGCAAACTGCCGTTAAAATGGTGGGCTAGCCTTTGTTTCAAGAACAATACTTGAATTGTCCTCTGTCTCAAGTCTGTGGTTCTTGGTTTGCTATACTGTGTGCCATTCCCAAGGCAGCCCTCAGAGACATGCATGATAACTAAGCAAAAGAAATATTAACATTTAGGGTATGAAAAAAAAACCTTTGGGGTCAATTGACCCAAATGCTGTTATAGAGGGGGAAATGTAGAATTCTTCCTCCAAAAAAGTTAAAAAAAAACCATCACAACATTTTTTGGGGGGTGGGGTGGAGGGGAAGAAGTACAAAAAGTACAGGTTCTACAGTCAAAAGACCAGGTTCAAATCCTGTCAGTGCTGCTTAATACTTCCATATCTTTGGCATGGTAGTTATGCTGGGTCTCAGTTTTTTCATCTGTAAAATGAGAGAATGAGACTACATGGCCTCTAAAGTCTCTTCTAATTCTAAATCTACAATTCTATAAATGATAGACAGAGGGAAAAGAATGCTGGTAAATAATGATTATTCATAAAAAGTCTGAACAATCTGTAAAATCAGATGTCAAACATGATATGAAATATACCTGACACTGAGCTAGCCCTAGGGGCTGTTTGCATTTTACAGACAAACATTTTTGCTTTTCCTTTGGATTCCCAGCACTCACTCAGTACAATGCCTTGTATACAGTAAGCACTCACTGAATGTTTACTGATATAGACACAAATAAAAAGTAGATTCTAAAGGGATGATGAAAAAGGAGAGAAATGTGTGTCTATATTACATTACATCAGCTGTTAAAAAAAAAAAGATTCATAAACAGCATCTAGGTGACTGTAGTACAAACTCTGGCAGATTTTACCAAGATGGAAACACTTTCGTGAGTGCAGCCATGTGTCTGTGTCACCTAAAGATCTGTGTGCAGAGAAGCTTGTGAAATGGCCACCAGGAGAGGACCACGGAAAGTCAAGAAGTAAAAGTAAGGCATGGAGGAAATGCAATCTGTCAGTGGTAGAGAAAATGATTACTTCAAAGAAATAACAGATCTTCCGAAGAAGTGAAGATAAACTTAGATCAAAACGGCATTACTTATGTTGTTAGTGAAAGGCTCTGCTACCATCTAGCTGGGTAGCGTGGGTATTTTTAAAAATACTATACTGTAACTAGTTCACATTTTGTTTATGGCTTAAAAGATTACAAAGGACTTTCATTCCAACGGGTAGTACATGAACCATTCCTTTACAGAAGAAGAAACTGAGGCTCTGAGGTTAAAGTCTTGCTCAAAGTCATATGGTCAGGTGGTAGGGGTGGGATTTGAACTCAGGTTTTGGGACTCCAAGTCCACTGCTCTTTTCCAGGATATGTCTATAACACTTACTGACTACGAAGATCAGCTCAAGAAACGCTTTATTCTTTAAACATTTATTCATTCAATAACTATATTGTATCTATCATCAGTATTTAAAAATCATGTTTCACTGGTACTTTCTTTTCTTCTCTTTTTTCATCAGTACTACTAGTTACCCAATCCAGGGCTGGGGAACCTGCAGCCTCAAGGTCACATGTGGCTTTCGAGGTCCTTGGGTGTGGCCTTTTGGCTGAGTCCTTATGAAGGGAATTTTTTCTGTGAAGTTTGGATTCAGTCAAAGGGCCACACTTGAAGACCCAGAGGGCTGCATGTGGCCTCGAGGCTGCAGGTTCTCCCCCCACCCCCACCCCAAACCACCATCACAACTCTCCTTTCTCCCCCAAATCAAAGTCCTCCTTTGTAACAAATAAGCAGTGAATGAAAACAAATGCACAAATTGGCCTTATCCCAGTATGTGCATCTTACTCTTCACCTCACTTCCTTGTAAAGAGGTAGAGGCTAACTTCATGAGTCTTCTGGAATTGGGATTAGGTCATTGCTTTTGCCTCTTTTTCTGCTATTTTACCACTGCCACTACCAAAATGGGAAGATAGCCAGATAGGACCAAGTGGTATTTTGTATTTTTCTTTTGTTTTAGGGCCTGGAACAGTCAAAGAACTCATGAAATTCCATCTTCTACTCTCATGCCTTTGCTGTCCCTCATCCTTAGAATGTTCTTTCTCGTCACCTCTGCCTCACGGACTCTTCCTGTCAAGATTCTCCTCACCTAACATTTTGTCGTGGCCTTTCTCAATCCTTTCATAACACAGCAGAATCAGGTTGTTGGGTTCTAAAAATATCACCCTGCCAAGGGAGAGAGAAGAGTACTGGCTCTGGGGTTAGAGGGTGTGAGACCAAGGTCTGCTCCTTACACAAGTCAATGAAAACCTCCCTGGACGCATTTCTTCATATATAAAATAAACAAGTTAGACTTCTGAAGTGCCTTCTCTAGATCTATGCTGTAGTCAACCTCATCACTTTCTGGAAGAGGAAATGATGTTCAGAAAAATGGTAAGAAGGTTACAAAGGTAGCAAAGAGCAGAGCCAAGATTTGAACTCAAGTCTAAGGCCAGCTTGTGGCCTGGGTTTAAGGTTCTTAGGTTCAAGTCTAGGGTCTACCAGCAATGATGTGACCAAGGGCAAATCGTTTAATCTCTCTGCGCCTATTTCTTGACTTATAGAATGAATGGGTGGGACTAGGTAAAGCAAGGAGGCAGATAGATAGTGCAATTAATAAAAGGGCTGGGCATGGGGTCAGGAAGACCTGACCCCTAGGCAAGTAACTAATTTCCTCATCTATAAAATGAGGTTGGACTTGATAACCTCTAAGGTCCTTGCTAGATTAAAAATCTATGCTCTCACGATCCTCTGATGCCAAATACAATAGGTGCTCTTTCCATTAGAACACTCTGATTTGAGAAAAAGTATGAAGAATGGATAGGATTTACGGCAGACATTGGAAGAAGGGAAGTATGGAGAATATTCATGAGTCAGGGAAAGATGTAATGAAAGCATATATATAGATCTATATTGGCATACATTATTTTAACATATCAGATGTGCACTTACAAAATGAACATTACAAACAGCATTATTTACATTCTGACCTGTTAATCATGTGATTTAATTAGAAATGCTGCCCCAAACAAAATGAAAAGTGGAGTAGGATACTAAGAAGACTACTTAAAAAAAAAAAACACATTTCAGATTGCTCAAGTATGAATCAGCATTCTTGTAGCCAAAAATAATATTCTGAATTTATTCTCCATACTCACTTTTGCCTAAGTACATGTTTTAAAAGTATTTTATCAAAGTCTACTGATTCCACCTTCCCCCCTTCTCCCTCTGATAATGCCACTGCTCTGGTGTAGGCTCAATTCACCTAGTCTCATCTTAAGTGAGCTGCCAAAGTCACTTTTCTAAAGCAGAGGTCTGACCACGAAACCCCCGGAGTCAATAAATTAGTGGCTCCCTATCACCCCTAGGATCAGATATGAAATCTTCTGTTGGACATTTAAAGCCTGTGATAATCTGGCCTTCCCAGTCTTGTTATACTTTACACCCCTTTCCCTACTCCCATTCCCTATACTCTTAGATCTAGTAACATGGGCCTCCTTGCTCTTCTTCTATCAGGTCGTTCCATCTCCTGATTCTGGGAATTTTCACTGGCTATCCTCTCTGCCCCCTTAACATGGAATGCTCTCTCTCTTCATCTGTGTCTCCTGAGTTTCCATGGCTTCCAAAATGTTCCAGTTAAATTTCCATCTTGTATAGAAAGCGTATCTCTTAAATCTAGTTCCTTTTGCAGATTTCCAATTCATCCAATATATGTGTCTTGATTGTGCGTATTGATTTGTATGTCATCCAGAAGATTACACAAATGAGACTGTGAGGCCAGGGGGTTATCTTTTTGTCATTCTTTGTATGCCTCGTACTTAGCACAGTCCCTGGTAATTAGGAGGTTTGTTTTTGAGCTCTGTCCAACTCTTCATGACCTCATTTTGGGTTTCCTCGGCAGAAATACTTATGTGGTTTGCCATTTCCTTCTCCAGCTCAATTGACAGATGAGGAAACTGAGGCAAACAGGGTTAAGTGACTTGCCCAGGGTCACACGGCTAGTAAGTGTTGGAGGCCAGATTTAAACTCTTCGTGACTACAGGGGCAGGAACTTTATCCAATGCACCACCTAGCTGCCCACCTAGGTACTTAATATTTATTGACTGAAAAAGTCTCTAAATTTATCACTCTCTACAAAGCATCAGTAATGGCTGCACTAAGACAATGACTTTACCTTGTATTATAAATTTCTCTCATTATACAGAAGCTTGTATGATATTAATAAAATTATTGGCTAACTGTTCTTGTCAAAAAAAAATAAAATGAGGGAGTTACACCAAATAATTTCCCGTTCTTTCAAATCCTCTGATCCTAATAAAATTTACTACATGAGTAATTGAGAGTACAAAGTGTTATTGGTTCAGATGACAGAAAGATCATGTCTAACTGAAAGGATCAAGCAGGGTTCATGGAAGTGGTAGGATTTCAACATTTCTGATATGTTAACAAAAAGATGTGGAAGAGGAGGTTGTGAGAAAGTATCCCAGAATTAGGTTAACAGTATGAGCCCATGTGTGTGTGTGTGTGTGAGGGATCAGTGATAGCAAAGCTGACTAGGGTATACTGTACACAAAGGACAAGAGAGAAGGGTAAGGGAGTTAGCTGGGTTATAGATTGTAGACAACCTTGAATTAAGAGTCAATCCAATGGGAAGTCAAGTGAAAGTTTTTGAGTCATGATCCTAGCTATAAATTAAGGTGATTAATTTGGCATCTTGTGTGTTAACTTACTGGCTCCCTTCTATTGGCACAAAAATTCACTACTCAACAAAAACTGCTGGGAAAACTGAAAAGCAGTCTGGCAGAAACTAGGCATAGAGCAACATTCCACAACTTATTCCAAGATACACTCAAAATGAACACATGATTTAGACAGAGGTATGACATCATAAGCAAATTAGTGGATCACAGAAGAAATTACTTCTTAGATCTATGGCTAGAAGACTACTGGATTTAGAGGATATCATTAAAATCGGTTTAGAGATGATTTAATTCAACCTCACATTTTACAGAGGGGAAAACTGTGACTGAGAAAAAGGAAATAATTTTATTTAGGCTCATGCTACTAATAAGCGGCAGAACTTGCACCTGAACCCAGATCCCAATGCAATGAACTGTCTTTATATTACACCACATGCCTCTCATACCATAATTGTTGTTGGCCCCACTGCCCCAAGAGGCTAGAGCAAGCTACAATTTCTCTGAGTCATTCAGTTTCTTTACCCAGGTTCATTAAGTAGAGTTAGTAACCATGCTATTACCTAGCCCATCTCACAGGCTTGTGGTGAATCAAGAGCTTTTAAAATATAAAGCAGCATATAACATGTGGCTATACTTATTTCAATATTTTAAGGATTTGTGATTTTATAAGAGTACTACCTTTACTACATACTGTGATTTCTTTATGCCTTAATTTTAAAGGGATTATGATGAGTGTCTAAGACTGAAAAAATCCAAACCCTAGTGGCCAACTCCAGTAAGTCTAAATCCTGAATTAATTAGGCTTGTCTTCAAAGTTACGCATACTTAAAGTCTGTTATGCTTGGTGATCTGTTTGTTCTCTTATGGCAAAGTCTTTAAAGATCCAAGCAGTGTCACCTTGGCATTAATGATATTATCAGAAAAGCACAACAGTGGAAGAAGACATCTCTTACTCATTAAGTCACCCACCCTTTGTAATTTTTAAAGCTTGGCATCATTCAGCACCAAAAAACAGCCAACTATATGCTTCTTTTCTCTTCAACTCAATCCTTTCAGCAGCTTAGCTTGTAAAGGACTCAATGTGGAGATAATGAATTTAAGATTTAAAGCTGAGTTTAGAAAGTATTACATAAAATGTCACAAGATGAGAGTTCCCTGCTAGCTTCAGCAGGATTCTCAGTATCTTTCGGACAATTCAACTTTAACTGTAGAGTTAGCATTTCTGCAGAAGCATTCAAAGTATTCTAAAAAGGCCTATACTTGCAGAAACATATATAATGCCATAAATGATGTTATAATGTTATATATAGTGACATAATGGAAGGAACAATGAATTTGGAATGAGAAGATATGGGACAGTATCCTCATGTTTGCCACTTACTAGCTTTATGACGTTGGGCAAATGACTTAATTGAGCCATAAAATGGACCACAGTATATTAAATGACCTAGAGCTGGAAAAGAGGTAGGTCAAAGGAAATCTAGTCCCAACATCCCCACCATTTTTCAGATGGGGAAACCAAGGCACAGGTGATTAAGTGACAAATGTCAGCGAGTGCCAGAGATAGGATATGAACCCAGGTAATGATTCTCCATCTAGTGTTCTTTCCACCATACTAAACTTACTTGTCATGTCACAATGCTGGGACGGGATCTAAAGAGACTATTTCAACTCATTTCATAGAACAACGATGAAGAAATACGAAAGGAATCTGCTAGGTAGTGGCACAGCTGTGGAAGCAAACCTGGATCCCTTAAGTCTTAGTCTTGTACTCTATTCACCATGTCACACAGTTCTTAATACTTTTAGATACTCTGATATGCCTATTCTCTACTTTAAAAAAGATGCTGCTCATTCTACTTCAGTTACAAATAGAGTTGGTTGTTGTCCTTCTTTCTCCAAGAGGACCAAAGTGACAGCACTACGCTTGAGTCAAGATTCAATGTGTCCAACTGTGGCTGTGGCTGATTAGGCCAATACAAGCTTGGAATGCTCTTACCGCCACAGGTCAGCCACAAATAGTCTGTGTGAACATTTGGGGTGGATATTGCAAACTTGCATATCCTGCATTTCCTTCGAGCTGTTTAAATTCTGCTTTGCTCATAGAGCACAGCACCTTCTCTGATGTGGGCACACCATGGGGAGCAGTCCTGTGCTAGTGTCTCCCATGTCACACAGGCAATTCCAAAGTTCTTGAGAGAGACCTTGACAGTGTCCTTGTACGGCTTCTTCTGACTACCATGTGAAAACTTGCCACGTGTGAGTTCTCCATCAAATAGTCTTTTTGGCAAGCATATGTTTTGCATTTGAACAACATGGCCAGCCCATTGGAGCTGCGCTCTCTGAAGCAGAGTTTGAATGCTTGGCAGTTTAGTTCAAGTAAGGACCTCAGTGTCTGGTACCTTATCCTGCAGGTGATCTTCAGAATCTTCTGAAGACAATTCAAATGGAAGCAATTCAGTTTCCTCGCATGGCTCTGGTAGACTATCCAGGTTTCACAGGCATACAACAATGAGGTCAGCACCATAGCTCTGTAGACCTTCGGTTTGATAGTCAATCTAATACTTCTTCTCTCCCATACCTTCCTTTGGAGCCTCCCAAACACTGAGCTGGCTCTGGCAATGCATCAATCTCATTATCAATGTGTACATCCCTGGAAAGCACACTCCCAAGGTAAGTGAATTTATCCACAGCATTCAAAGCTTCTTCTTTTGCTGTAACTGATGGTTCCACTTATGGATGGTGTGGTGGTGGCTGATGGAGCACCTGTGTTTTCTTGGCGTTTAACTGTTAGGCCAAAATTAGCACAAGCAGCAGAGAACTGATTCTTACCTCAGTGCACCTCAGCTTCAGAGGTTGCACTGAGTGCACAATCATCTGCAAACAGAGAATCATGCACCAACACTCCCTCCACTTTGGTTTTCGCTTGAAGCCTTTAAGTTGAAGAATTTACCATCAGTGCAGTAGCTGACCTTGCTGCCGTGTTCAACCTCATTGAAAGCATTTGACAACATGGCATAAAATACCAGAGTACAGGGTTGAGGAGTACTAAATAACTACTTCCCTTTTAAAAGTCTGATTGGCTGGTCAGTTGTTGTCCTTTCTCAAGTATGTCCCACAGTGGCAGATCCGACCAATCAGAGGTCGGGAAAGCTCTATCCCAAGTCATGCACAAATAGTCCATATGAATATTTGGAGTGGAGATGTCTCTAAATTTGGACATCTATTCTGTTTACAACACCCGGTGAGGAAGGGTAGAGTGTATCAGGTACATTTTACAAAGAAGGAAGTGAAGCTCATATAAACTGAGCAGTTACGTATAGACAGAATAGGCACACAAACTCATGTCCATTGAATTCATACTCAGTGTTTTTATCCAACAAAAACAAGACATCAAGAAGACTTAGAACCAGGGAGGAAATGATTGTTGCCTTCAATACTGAAAGGGCTATCATTTGGAAGAAGGATCAGATTTATTCTGTCTGGTCCCAAAAAGCAATGTAGAAAGGTAGATTTTCTGAGGGACAAACTTCCTAATAATCAAGTTATCCTAAAGTTAAAAGGGTTGCCTAGGCAACTCCTTCTGTTCTTTACGAGCAATTTAAAGGATTTGAGGTTTTCTCATATGCCTTTTCATCTTATTGTAAACTTTTTTTAGAACCTAACTCTATACCCTGCTCCCAAGACGTGACTCCATTCATAAGGGAAAATATATTAACCATTAGATCTGCCAAAGAACAGAATGCTATGAGTTAGGTGACAGTGACTTCCCATTCACTAGAGGTTTTCAAATAAGAAATTGATGAAGACTTATTAGGGATATTATAGGAGAAGGGAGGGATACAGGTTTTAAATAATGTTTGCGTTAGATTAGGTCCCTTCCAACTTGAGACTGTGTGGACTATTTAGCCAAGACAAGGAACAAAACCTTATATGATACTTAAGAATGCTTTCACACATCTCATTTTATCTTCACAAAAACCTTGTAAGGGAAACACGGAAGGTCTCATTCAACATTTTGCAGACAAGGACAGTGAGGCACAGAAAAAGATTAAATGACTTGCTTTAAGACTAGGAATAGAGGCCAGGCCTTTTGACTCCCAACACCTTTGCTCTTTCTACCGCACTGTGGCACCACTTTTCCCCTAGAAGGAAAGGAAACCATGGAAAAGCACATGGTACACACTGCCACCTCCCAGTCAATTCAGCAAGACAGGCTGCGAGTAACTAACATCCGGCCTCCAACACAATCCACTAGAAAACAACCTTTCTTTTACTAGCAGGTCGCTGCCACTGGGACTCTTGGGGCATGGCATTTCCCAGAAAAGTTATAAACAAACAGGACACTGGCTTATAGTAAATAATTTTTGTTTTTTTTCCAGGCAAAAGTTGAACAACAATAGTGGGACCAGCCGGACTTGCAGTTCACAGGAAATACTGACTGTGTCACCACTAGTCAGAGGGCTGTATGAGGTCACAAACTACTGGAGAGAAAAGCTTAAGTCATGTGCCATAGTTTCTATTCACAACATCTTTTTTGATAACCTTGTACTTTTTGGGGGGTGGGAAAGTGCGGGAAAGTTGCCTACCGATATTTAACAAAAGATCTGAAATAGGAATAGGAACTTACATTTTTTATTCTTTCAACTGACAAAGCCTTCCATATCAAGATATGTTTGTATACTCAGACAAAAATCAAGTTCACAATAAAATTAAATACATGATAAACTGTGTTTGGGGTGGAGAGGGAGAAATATTTAAGTAATTTCTGATGAAAAATAATACAAATTGGATGAGGACAGTTTTTATTAATTCTTCATGAGACTTATTTTTAAGAAGGTATACTAAATATATTTTAAAAAAGCAATATGAACATCCTTCAAGTACTTTATTTAACTTCAGAAAGTATTTTGATGATTGGTGTCCAAGACCATTAGAAAGACTGTTGTGCTGAGTCTTAAGCTGACACTTTTCATAAATCCTAGAATCTTAAAGGTGAAAGGGGCCTCAAAGATGTCCTAATCCAACTACCCCACATATGCATGAAACTCCCCTACAAAGTTTCTGACAAGTCATATACTTTCTGCTACACTTCCAGTGCTGGAGAAATCACTCTACCTTCAGAGATAGGCCATCCCATTGTTAAAAGAGCCTGTAACGGGTGCATCATAAAATGTTTAAGGTGAAATACCTTCTGATATTGAGCCTGCCCCGTTCTAATCTCTCTTTGCCTAGGTTTCCTCATTCATTAAAAACAAACAAATAAACACAAAAAAATGCTCTTCTCTCTAAAGAGACTCGGTACCTGGTGCAAGGCGAGGTAATAGTGTAAGCTAAGAAGATTAATATATAAGAAAGATGAAGAAGGAGTCTACTCAGTAGGGTTTCTGCTGAATGATTTTTAGATCTAAAGCAACACTTTTTAAAAATATCAACAACCTCAAACCCCAAGTCGTCATTTTTCCCTCTCAACTCACCCCCTTTCTCCTTAACTTCCCTATTTCTATCGATGGCATCATAATTCTTTCATTCACCCAGGTTTGCCAACTAGAATCTCACTCTTTCTCACTCTTTACATTCAATTCAGTTGCCAAGTATTGTCCATTCTTCCTACATCATCCAATCCCTTTTCTCTCTATTTACATCGTCCATAACAACTCTAGTTCAGTCTTATGTCATATTACTTCTCCGCTCAACTATTTCAATAGCTTTACAATTTACTGTTTCTACCTTTCCCCTCTCCAGCTCATCTTCCACACAGGTGCCAAACCAATGTCCCTAAAAGTTGGACCGTGTCACTGCTCTGTTCAAGACATTACACAGTGTCTTGCCTTTATACTTGGGAGGGACCTTCTTAACCTTTTGGTCTCATGGACCCCTTCTGGTAGTCTGATGAAGCCTATGAACTCCATCTGAGAATATATCTTTGAGGTGAGTGAAAATAAAGATACAATTTTTTATTCTTCCAAATTCACAGACCCCTTTGAGAACTGCAAACCTCACAGTCAAGAACCCTAGCCTTAGAATAAAACACAAACACTTCCGCTTTGCACTTCACAATCCGGCTGTAACCTATCTTTTTAATGCACATGATTCCACTTTACCCATTCTATGCACTATTCAGAACTGGTCTATTTTCCCTTCTCCATACCCAACATTGCATTATCTGGTCACCTGTACCTGAAATGCTTTCCCATCTCACTTTTGCATCTTGAAACCCTTAGCACCCTTCAAGATTCAGCTTAGTGCTACCAGGCAGCAGCTAGGTGATGCAGTAGATAGAACACTGGGCTTGGAGTTGAGTTCAAATCCTACCTAAGACACTTCTTAGCTGTGTGACCCTCGGAGTCACTTCACCTGTCTGTCTCAATTTTTTCAACTGAGTAAAATGGGGATAATAATAGCACCTACTTTCCAGGGTTGTTGTGAGGATCTAATGAGATATTTGTAAAGTACTTTAGCACAGTGTCTGAAAGATAGCAGGCACTTAATAAAGGTTAATTCCCTCCTCCTGTCTTCTTTGAGATAACTTCCCTTATTTGCCCAGTGGTTACTGCTACCCTGTCTCACAATTACTGTATATTTAATATGCATGCTCTGCATGTACTTATCTAGCCAGTAAAATATAAGTTCCTTGAGAATAAGGACTCTCTCTTCCATTTGTATCTGTAGGGCCTATCAAGTTTACTTGGGATCTTAAAAAAAATTAATAAATTATTGTTGCTTGATTGACCATATACCATGGGATTCAAGCATGTTACCTCCTTTTAAAAAGTAGGGTCAAAGATGCATAGCAGAAAAAGACTTTAGAGTCACCTATTTGAACTTTTTCTATGTGAGAAAACTGAGGCTGAGATTAAGTGACTTGCCCAAGGTCACATGGGGAGGAAATAAAAAGAGATAAACAAGGACATTCTATTATACTAAAAGGAACCATAAACAACAAATAAAAAACAAAAATAAACTTA
This sequence comes from Trichosurus vulpecula, assembly GCF_011100635.1. Taxonomy (NCBI): domain Eukaryota; kingdom Metazoa; phylum Chordata; class Mammalia; order Diprotodontia; family Phalangeridae; genus Trichosurus; species Trichosurus vulpecula. The sequence goes on along the minus strand of NC_050573.1, from coordinate 90,391,365 downwards.
TACCCTCCAAATACCTTAGCATCCAAATTCATAAAGGAAACATTATCTGAGCTTCAAGAAGACAACACCGAGAGTGACAGGAGACTTCAATATCCTTCTATCCCTTTCAGATAAGTCTAACCAAAAGATAAACAAAAGAGAATATATGGAGCTGAACAAATTTCTGGAGGAATCAGCATTATGGCATCTTTATGGTCAGTTTTTGAAGATCTGCACTCAAGTTTTGTTTTCGAGGACTCTATCTTCTATGCTGGTAAACATATGCTCTCATGTTCCAAAGTGAGGATATAAAGACAATAGAGGCAGAATCTTGGGCCTGAGTGGTTGGGCGGTGTGGAAGGAATCTTCTCTCCTCCCCAGTTTTTGGTTCTTTCCATTTGAATCCTATTTTAAAAATTTGCTCTATTAAAACCATTAAGTATATTAATGTCAGCTGCTGTTTATATAGAAGGCTGTTATTGTAGAAGGGATTCATGCTTCAGGTCAAACAAGATTTCCACTCAAGTCCCTTCTGAATCTTGATTTTCTATTAATTCTATTCATCTTTTCCTAAGTCTTTAAGGTCAAAATGCACAAAAACTTCATAATCTTTCACAAACATAAACTTAATGTACATTTTTTTTAACAGTTAATCATTTATCCCCCAGTAAGTTTTCAACGAATCCTGGAAAATACAGTAAGGAAACCTCTAGAGGGCCGCCATTTCTTAAGAAGAATTTCACAACTCTGAGGTATGAAAAACTTTAATTTGTAACACTTCTTTTCCACTACAAAGATGGCAGACTACCATTTAATCTGTAATGTGGGGCAAACCCTTCAAGGTGCTTTACTAAGCTACAAAAAGATAGGAAACTAGTTTGTTTCCATTTTTAGCTGTATACTTGCATTGCCAACTGGCACATTCATTTGAAACTGGCCAAGGGGCACAGACAGTAAATTTGTAATCAGAGGCTGTAGGTTCAGATGCTGACTGTCACCCCCCAACCCCAGTCTGTTACGTAGGAATTCGAAGTCTAAAGGCATGCAAATAATTATATACAGTATAGATAGGAGATAAATCAATAGAGGGAAGGCAGTAGCATGAAAGGGATCAGGAAAAGCTTCTAGGGAAGTTGGGATTTTAGCTGACACTTGAAGGAAGCCAAGGAGATCAGGAGACAGATGAAGAGGAAAAAAATTCAGGCATGAAGCGCAGTCAGTGAAAATGACCAGAGCTGGGAAATGGAGTGTCTTGTCTGAGGAACAGCAAGCAAGCCACAGCCACTGGATCAAACAGTAGCAGCGGAGGGTGTTGGATGAAGGTTATTGATAAAGTGTAGGAAGACTAGAAAGACAGGAAAGGAGCAAGGTTATGAAGGGCTTTAAATAAGAAACAGAAAGCTTAAATAAGAAATTTTATTGCGGAGTTTTATTGTGACATGGCCAAATCTGCACTTGAGGAAGATCAACATGACAGCTGAGTCAAAATGATGATGGGGAGAGACCTGAGGCACAGAGATTCACCAGGAGGCTGTTGCCACTAATCAAGGCTTGAAGTGATGAGGACCTATACTAGAGAGGTGGCAGTGTCAGAGGATAGAAGGGAGCCTATTCAAGAGACGTTGTGAAGAAAATTAACAGGACTGGGCAACAGACTGCATTTGGGGGTGAGCAGTCCTCCTCCAAAGTAGTACTTTGCTACTAAAACACAATGCATTTTTCTACTGCATTAAGGAATTACAAAATGATTTCTTCACAACTACCTTGTAAGGCATGAGAATTATTTCCACTTTAAAAATAAGGAAACAAAAACCAAACTAAGCCAACAGAAGTTACTTGTCCAATGTCATACTGTCTACCAAAAAGACAAGTGAGATTCAAACAAAATCGTCTGAAACTAAGTGCAAGGTGCTTACCATTATACCACCTTCCTACACAGAGACTGAGAGGGCTAGAAAATATCAGGATTTTTTACATTTTCTTTTTAAAGATTTATGCCCAATAGCAACGAAACCTCAAGGAGAGGAGACCTGAGTACGTGGTTTGACTGTGTTACTTTTTAGCCTCCTGACCCTGACAAGTCACTTCCTCTCTCACAGAATGACTGGGATCAACAAATAATATACTGAATTAAAACTTTTCAATCCATCGAGTATTATATAAGTATACTTATTATTTTTTCCATTAAGGCAATAGTAAATAAAAAAAGCTGGAGGGGTCAGAGGATATGGATTCTGAGGTTAGTTCTGTTATAAAATTTTTATATGACTCTTGGGCAAGTCATTTCAGCTCTTTGAGTCTCAGTTTTCCCCCACTCATTACAAGAAAGATTGAGAGATACTCCCTAAGGTCTCTTCCTTTTATTATTATTCACCTATTATTCTAATTAGTTTCAGCTATTTGCTGTAATTAAGTGATGTCATGGGACTAGGGTGAACAGGCATGTCTGTTATGAATCCAACTTGCCAGAAGATCTCTTTGGCTTAGGTAGCTACTGGGTCTGGTTTTCCAAATGAGGAAACAAACCAAATGAATTATCTAAGCCCATGTGTAAAAAGCACCTTAGAACATGGCATGCCTTGAGAGGAATCAGAAACAGATCTTCACAGCCCTCAAATCAAAGTCTCATATTAGAGAATGGTACACCATTCTTAGAGAAGGGTGTGAAATACCAACACATAGGTGGTGTCTGACATAAACACAGGCTATAAATTTGTCTGGATAATAGAAACATACTGTTTGGCTATAATCTGAATGCCTTCTGGGGTAATGGACTTTTAGCATAGCAAAGTGATTTTCAATAAAAATTTTTATAATCTTCACAGGAAGTCCCAAATTAAATGTTTCTACAAAGAAGCAGTCCTTCTCTCATTGCATAATGTGACAACTTCTTAGGAGAACATACTCTAGGGTTACTCATGAGTGATGAATACTTGGCATCAAAGACTGTGGAAAGAGCTCAAGACTTTCACTTGAACACTGTATGAATATATATTTCTCAATCAGACTCAAAGAGTTTTAAAACTGTATTTGGCCCTAAGGTCATTTCCAAACAATAATAATTCTGCAAATGAGAAAGAATGGAGAGAGTATTCATTAGTCGCAGACAATAGTAACAACAATTGGCATTTATACCGTGCCTGGCACCATGTGGTGCTTGTTCCTCATAACGACCCTTAGGCAAGCCGGTAAGAGCCTCATTTACCAGGAGGAAAACTGTAGAAAAGAAGGTTAATGACCTGTCCAAAGTCACAAACCAGGAATATAAAGGGCATGATTCAAATCCACGCTTCTTGACTCAAAGTGAAGTCATTTTACTTCTCTGGGTTTCAGGTGAGTAAGATCATAGGATATGCAACGGAAAGAAAGCCGAAAGACCATGTAGTACACAGCTCCATCACTGTCCAGAGGAAGAAAGGTTGGGGCAAGAGGAGATTCAGACTATGCACTCCCTCGGGTCCCTTCCAACTCAAATTCCATCACAAAACACATCTGGGACTCAGGCTCAGACCTCCAGATTCCAAGTCAACAAGAAAGAATTAAAAAAGCATCTGTTAATTAGGTGCTAACTTTGTGCCAAGGCACTGGGGACACAAACACACAGGGGACAAAGGCAGGTTGGCTGAGACCACAAACATATATGAAGGTGCACTGGTAACTAAGGTGGGACTTTCTTACTGTTTTAGAATGATTAAGTGTTTTTGATTGAGCCTTACTAAGTGCAAAGGCCCAGGCCCAAACCCCTATCTACTAGGTGTTAAGCCTTGTGGGGGCGTGAAGCCCTCAGGGTCCTAAGGAGAATTGCTAAGACCAGAGACAATAGTAGGAGTCTGAGTTCTGGTGGCTCAGATGAGGTTTGATGATGGCTAAAGAGTGCATAAAAAGAAAGAACAGAGCTATTTGCTTGAGGCTCTCACTCCTGGAGGCACGGGACTCTGGACAGCCACTCTAAGAGCCTCCCGGCTGAACTCAGATGTTGATGGTTTCTTGGTAATTACGAATTGTATTTGTTCTGTTTATAAATGTATGTTTGTAATTTGTTGGTATCTGCTCTGAAGTTCAGGGTGCTGGCTTTTTTCCCTGAACTAAGTGAATGATATTTGTATGTTGGATTGAAATAAGATTGTTAACCCGTTAACGTTGTTTTCCTTAGTAAAGCAGATCAAAAGAACTTGTGCTGGCAGCATTCTTGTTGTTGGGCTTGTGTTGGTCTTTGACCCCCACAGCAGCTGCTAGCTGAATTGTTGCAACAAAAGGGTGGTGGTCAGATAAGGGTGAAATTACAGGATGGTGAATGGAAACCCTAGGACTTCTAGAAAAAGAGCAGGGAACTTAAAAGTCAAAAGACCTGGGTTTTAATTCAGAGCTCCAGAGGTGGGCTTAATCTATGCCCTACCTACCTCACAGCTTTACTGGTTGGCTGTTGTCTTTTTTTCTCCAAGAGGACCAAAATGACATCACTATGCTTGAGTCAGGATTTAACATGTCCAACTGTGGCTGATCAGGCCAATACAAGCTCAGGAATGCTCTACCATAGGTCAGCCACAAATAGTCAGTGTGAACATTTGGGGTGGATACTCCCAACTTGTGCATCCTGAGTTTCCTTTGAGCTGTTTCAGTTCTAGTTTGCTCACAGAGCATAGCACCTGCTCTGATATGGGAATGCCATGCCGAATGGTCCTGTGCCAATGTCTCCCATGTCACACAATCAATTCCAAAGTTCTTGAGAGAGACCTTGAGAGTGTCCTTGTATGGCATCTTCTGACCACCATGTGAATGCCTGAGTTCTCCATAAAACAGTCTTTTTGGCAAGTATATGTTTTGGATATGAACAAAGTGGCCAACCCATCGGAGTTGAGCTCTCTGAAGCAGAGTTTGAATGCTTGGCAGTTTAGTTCAAGTAAGGACCTCAGTGTCTGGTACCTTATCCTGCCAGATGATCTTCAGAATCTTCCTAAGACAATTCAAATGGAAGCGATTCAGTTTCCTGCATGGCTCTGGTAGACTGTCCAGGTTTCACAGGCATACAACAATGAGGTCAGCACCATAGCTCTGTAGACTTTCGGTATGGTAGTCAGTCTAATACCTCCTCTCTCCCATATTTTCCTTTGGAGCCTCCCAAACACTGAGCTAGCTCCGGCAATGCATCAACCTCATTATCAATGTGTACATCCCTGGAAAGTACACTACAAAAGTAAGTAAAGTTATCCACAGCATTCAAAACTTATCCATTTGCTGTAACTGATGGTTCCACTTATGGATGGTGTGGTGGTGGCTGATGGAGCACCTATGTTTTCTTGATGTTAATTGTCAGGCCAAAATTAGCACAAGCAGCAGAGAATTGATCCATATTTCCTTGCATCTCAGCTTCAGAGGCTGCATTGAGTGCACAATCATTTGCAAACAGATGGAATCAGAAAGGGCCAAGGAACAGTTGATAAAGTGTTAGCTGACCAACAACTCCAGGAGAAATGCCAGGAGCAGAACAAAGGTCTATATACAACGTCTGTAGATCTGACAAAGGCCTTTGATACTGCTGGTCTTGAGGGCTTATGGAAAATTATGTCAAAATTTGGTTGCCTGGAGTTCATCAGCATTGTATATCAATTTCATGACAGCATGCTTGCCCAGGTTCTAGATAATGGACAATGCTCTCGTGCCTTCCCAGTAACCAATGGAGTGAAGAAAGGCTGTGTGCTTGCACCCATGCTTTTTAGCATGATGTTTTCAGCCATGTTGTCAAATGCTTTCAATGAGAATGAACACAGCATCAAGGTCAGCTACTGCACTGATGGTGGATTCTTCAACTTGAAAAGGCTACAAGCCAAGACCAAAGTGGAGGGAGTGCTGGTGCATGATTTTCTGTTAGCTTTACTGAAAATGTTACCAAATAATGTGAAAGGGTTTTGTGCCAGTAAAATGTCATCTTAATGAAAACTATCACAATTAATAAACTTACAAATACTAGATCTTCCCTCAGCATCTGGTGCCTTCTTTACTCTGGAACATCCTCCCACTATGCCTTCCCTCTTTCCCTATTGGTGAGTTCCTCCCCAGGCCTCGTTTTGAGGATGATCATTTTTCATTCACTTCCTGGTTGTGCTTGACCATCAACTTCAACACTATATCCTAGTCCAGGTAGCTCCCCAACTCCCCATCTCTTTTTAGCTGCTTTTTATGTACTTCATCCACCATTAGAATGTAAGCTCCCTAAAGGCAGGGACTGTTTTTTATTTGTAAAGTCATCCCTCAACATTCGAGGTTTATTATTCACAGGTTGGCAACTGATAATTAAATGTGTTTTTGGAGATTTGTGGCATACTTTGAAAAATAGCAGATGACAGTGCTTATATAAACAAAAAATTTAGTATGCTATAAATACATAAATACTGTATAATTAACATTAATCTAGTTTGTCATTTACTACCGTAAGTATATGTGCATAAATGTATTATAAAGTTAAATTCTGTCAAAAGTTTCAGTGCACTAAAGGCTAGACACTCTCTTTAGGACTGCTTCCCATTTGTCTCTCTATCATCTAGACTCAGTTACATCATTTTCTCTCTCAGTGATACTGTGATCTTTGTATCTTGCTCTTAGAAGGAAATATGAAGCAGTGTTGGCGGCTGAGCATGATGTATTAGGCCCTAATCTCTCTCATGTAGAAATGACAACTTTTTATGGGTACAGTTTGGGCTTTTAACTTGTTTTGTGTTAAATAAATGTGGTCCGAATTATTATTTTTTTTTAAATTTGTTTATTTAACATACTTAGTTTTCAGCATTGATTTTCACAAGAGTTTGAATTACAAATTTTCTCCCATTTCTACCCTCCCCCCCACTCCAAGAGGATATATATTCTGGTTGCCCTGTTCCCCAGTCAGCCCTCCCTTCTGTCGCCCCACTCCCCTCCCATCCCCTTTTCCCGTCCTTTCTTGTAGGGCAAGATAAATCTCTACGCCCCATTGCCTGTGTATCTTATTTTCTAGTTGCATGCAAAAACTTTTTTTTGTTTTTGAACATCTGTTTTTAAAATTTTGAGTTCCAAATTCTCTCCCCTCTTCCCTTCCCACCCACCCTCCCTAAGAAGTCAAGCAATTCAACATAGGCCACATGTGTATCATTACGTATAACCCTTCCACAATACTCATGTTGTGAAAGACTAACTATATTTTGCTCCTTCCCAACCCATCCCCCATTATTGAATTTTCTCCCTTGACCCTGTCCCCTTTCCAAAGTGTTTGTTTTTGATTACCTCCACCCCCATCTGCCCTCCCCTCCATCATCCCCCCCTTTTTTTAATCTTATTCCCTCTTCTTTCCTGTGAGGTAAGATACCCAATTGAGTATGTATGGTATTCCCTCCTCAGGCCAAATTTGATGAGAGCAAGATTCACTCATTCCCCCCTCACCTGCCCTCTCCCCTCCTCCCACAGAACTGCTTCCTCTTGCCACCTTTATGCGAGATAATCCACCCTATTCTATCTCTCCCTATCTCCCTCTCTCAATATATTCCTCTCTCATCCCTTAATTTTATTTTATTTCTTTTACATATCTTCCATTCATCTTCAACTCACCCTGTGTCCTCTTTCTCTCACTCTCTCTCCTCTCTCTCTCTCTATATATATATACACATACATGCACATTCACTTATATATATATATATATATATATATATATATATACATAAACATATATATATGCATATTCCTTTCAGCTACTATGATATCAAGGTCTCATGAATCATACACATCATCTATCTATGTAGGAATGTAAACAAAACAGTTCAACTTTAGTAAGTCCCTTGCACTTTCTGTTTCTTGATTACCTTTTCATGCTTCTCTTGAATCTTGTGTTGGAAAGTCAAATTTTCTATTTAGCTCTGGTCTTTTCACCGAGAAAGCTTGAAAGTCCTCTATTTTATTAAAAGTCCATATTTTGCCTTGGAGCATGATACTCAGTTTTGCTGGGTAGGTGATTCTAGGTTTTAATCCTAGCTCCATTGACCTCCAGAATATCGTATTCCAAGCCCTTCGATCTCTTAATGTAGAAGCTGCCAGATCTTGGGTTATTCTGATTGGGTTTCCACAATACTCAAATTGTTTCTTTCTGGCTGCTTGCAGTATTTGCTCCTTGATCTGGGAGCTCTGGAATTTGGCGACAATATTCCTAGGAGATTTCTTTTTGGGATCTATTTGAGGAGGCAATCGATGGATTCTTTCAATTTCTATTTTGCCCTGTGGCTCTAGAATATCAGGGCAGTTCTCCTTGATAATTTCTTGAAAGATGATATCTAGGCTCTTTTTTTGATCATGGCTTTCAGGGAGTCCAATAATTTTTAAATTATCTCTCCTGGATCTATTTTCCAGGTCAGCGGTTTTTCCAATGAGATATTTCACATTGTCTTCCATTTTTTCATTCCTTTGGTTCTGTTTTATAATGTCTTGATTTCTTATAAAGTCACTAGCTTCCACTTGCTCCAATCTAATTTTTAAAGTAGTATTTTCTTCAGTGGTCCGTTGGACCTCCTTTTCCATTTGGCTAATTCTGCCTTTCAAGGCATTCTTCTCCTCATTGGCTTTTTGGAGCTCTTTTGCCATTTGAGTTGGTCTATTTTTTAAGGTGTTGCTTTCTTCAGTGTATTTTTCCGTATTTTTTTGGGTCTCCTTTAGCAAGTCATTGACTTGTTTTTCATAGTTTTCTCACATCTTTCTCATTTCTCTTCCCAGTTTTTCCTCTACTTATCTAATCTGCTTTTCCAAATCCTTTTTGAGCTCTTCCATGGCCTGGAACCAGTTCATGTTTTACTTGGAGGCTTTTGGTGTAGGCTCTTACACTTTGTTGACTTCTTTAGGCTGTATGTTTTGGTCTTCTTTGTCACCAAAGAAAGAATCCAAAGTCTGAGACTGAATCTGGGTGTGTTTTCACTGCCTGGCCATATTCCCAACCAACTAACTTGACCCTTGAGTTTTTTCAGTGGGCTATGACTGCTTGTAGACTAAGGAGTTCTATGTTCCACATTTGGGAGGGATGCGCCAGCTCTGCCACACCAGCACTCCTCCTTCCCCAAGAATCCCCAACCCGGACTGGGCTTAGATCTTCTGCAGGCTGTGCACTCCTGCTCTGATCCGCCACTTAATTCCTCCTACCAGGTGGGCCTGGGGCCGGAAGCAACAGCAGCTGTAGCTGCCCTACCTCCGCTGCCCTGGGGGCGGTGGCCAAACCGAACTCCTTCCACTCTGGCAGCTTTTCCCACTAACCTTCTCTGTTGTCTTTGGTGTTTGTGGATTGAGACATCTGGTAACTGCCACAGCTCACTGATTCAGCGCGCTAGGGCCTGCTTCGCCTGGCTCCTGGTCTGGTTGGTCCGAGCCGCTCATGCTGGGCTCTGCTCCCCTCCTCTCCGCTCTGCTCTCAGCTCCCAGATCCGTGTGGGATAGACTTCACCCAGAGACCATCCAGGCTGTCCTGGGCTGGAGCCCTGCTTCCCTCTGCTGTTTTGTGGGTTCTGCAGTTCTAGAATTGGTTCAGAGCCATTTTTTATAGGTTTTTGGAGGGACTTGGCGGGGAGCTCACGCTAGTCCCTGCTTTCCAGCCGCCATCTTGGCCCCAACCCCGGAAGTCAGTCTGAATTATTAAAAAAAAAAAGTCTGGGGTGGGGCCTACAGTTACTGACAGTTTATCGCATTTCCAGAGGTCCTGCATACCTATTCAAAGGACAACTGTATTTATTTATATCACTGGGGCTTAGCACAAGACCCAAGTATATAGTAAGTGCATAATAAATACTTGTCTGCCTACCAAATATACTCCAAATCCTAATTTGCAAAATTAACTAGTCCTATTTTAGAAGAAGTTGGGCAGTTAGGTGGTGCTCGGCCTAAAGTCAGAAGGACTAGAGTTAAAATACAAATTCAGACACTTACTACCTGTACCTGTATTACTCTGGGCAAGTCACTGAAACCTATTTGCCTCAGTTCCTCATTTGTAAAATCAACTAGAGAAGGAAATGGCAAACCACTCCAGTGTCTCAAATAGGGTCATGGTGAGTGGGTTACAACTTCAAAAGATCAACAACATTTCAGAAATCTACACAGATAAGGGGGTAATTCAGTGACCTACAAATGGGCTGAAATGATGTAAGTTTCAAAAGGTATTGATTATGGAGGATTATTCAGAGCATGACCTGGCCCAGGGGTAGGGAACCTGCACCCTTGAAGCCACATGTAGCCCTTTATGTCCTCAAGTGTGGCCCTTTGACTGAATCCAAACTTCAAGGAACAAATCTCCTTAATAAAAGGATTTGCTCTGTAAAACAGGTTCCCCACTCCTGCACCTGGCCTCCTGGAGGGGGACAGTTGTCACATTCCATCTGGCCCTCTCCCAATTCCTTATCTCCAACCTCTCCTTCCCCTTGCTGGAGAACAAAGCTCTCCAATGGCTGTGTTCTTCCACATTTCAGGAAAGAGGAAAAAAAATTATTATGTGGACTACATCAAAATATACCCAAGTTTTCTTTAAAGCAGGTTTTAAAAGGCAAGCCAGGCCTTTCCCACTGCAAGATTTTCATACGTGCAAATAAAACAAACCATAACCTGAGAATCTGATTCATACAATCAACTTCATATAATTTTTTAAAAGTTGTGGAAAATTCTACTTTCTCATAGGTACAAAGCAAGAGAGATGGGTTCTACCCCTGAGAATCTAGGGATTGGATTACCTAACTTTTAACATTCAATGTTCTAAGGTCTCTTCCAGCTCTGACATTCCAAGATTCTATTAAAAATGAATACAAGCTACAATCAACTGAAAGGGCCATACTCAAGTGATGTTCATTATGGAAAGAAAGATTATACTGACCTATGTTTAAGAAGACAAAGGACTAAATTCCAGGCTCCTATTATCTGGTTTCACAAAGTGAACATGGATAGATATTAGTAGGTAAGTTTCCTACTTTGATTTTACTGACTGGGTGATTACTGCTCTGACCTTTGCACCATTTATCATATGGGGATAATGATACCTATCTCACAGCCAGAGGAGAAAGCATTCTAGAAACTGTGTAGTGCTATAGAAATGTGTGCAAAGAGTATTGTTTTGCATCAGGGTAGCAAACACACACACACAAAAAAAATTCACTGTGTGTAATGCATACATGCACTGTCTTGGTATGTGAATATGATATACTATGCTATATATCTTTTTCACATTTTGGGGGAAACCAAGACCTGACAATGTAACTCATTACACTCATTTCAAAACTATTATTTTTTTTCCCCTTTATATAATTTTCTTTCCCTGTTGACTCCCTCTTAACACTAACTTTCCCTCCTCCAACACAAACACACACAATTTCCTGAGTCCAAAATGAGAACAATAAAATGGGGAAAAACTTCCCCCTTCCCAAGGGAAAAAATTATCTGGAAAAAATCCCAGAAGGATTTACAAATCTGAGAATGGCTATTACAATTTGTGTTGGATATGACTCACAGAAACTGAGTTTACTTACTGTTTCTATTCAAAGAGGAGCATTCTTAATAAGTCAGTGTTCCATAGCACTTTTCCCAAAAACCTTTTAAAGTTTTACCTGTGTTCTGGTCCAACTGATCACACATTTGAGACTATCTGCTGAATGAATAAACCTGTTCCACAAAAGTGGAAAGAACAAGAAGTCACCTTCTGTTCTAGGAACTCCACAAAGATTACATTCAATTTACAATAAACAAACATTGACTGGGTATCTACATTGTACAAGGTCCTGGGGCTGGACCTTGGAGAAGAGGCAGAGATGAACAAGTCCTAGTTCAAGCTGAACACATTCTGAGAGAAGGAAAGCATATACAGAAAATAACTAATAGAAATGACTTTACTGGTTAAACTATACAGGTTTCATACCAAAATAATCACATTTCTCTGTAACACCACATGTGGATATACTATTGATAAGAAAAAAGCAACTGTTATTTTTTCAACCTGACCCATGATTTCATTAGTACTGGTAACATTTAGTATAGAAACTCCCTCTACTAATGAAGATCTGAAACCTGTCTATAATCTAAGTTTTAGAAGGGTGCCTGGAGCTAAGACATTAACTGATTTGATCATGCTTAAAGATGCACTAAGGCTTTTGGTTCAACATTTGTGACTAATAAAATACAAAGTCATTTAAGAATATTATTAAATTCATTGTAGCTCTTTGCCAAAGATCACACAAAGAATTGGAAGGGATTTAAAAGGCTCCACAATCCAATCTGTACCTGAAGTAGAATCCCCTCTACAACATATGATGACAAGTGATCATCTAATCTTGAAAACTTACATTGAGAGGGAACCTTGTGAGTATGCACTTTCCACTTTGGGACAGCTCTAATGAGAAAGAAGTGTTTTCTTTCACCAGGCTTAAATTTATTTTTGTGCAACCTTTTGCTCCTAATTCTCTTTGGGTAGGTGGGATCAAGCAGAAGATGCACAGGCCTCCTTCCACATACTTTACACACTTGACCACTATCAGTCACCTGTGAATAGTCTCTTCTCTAGGCTAAACATCTGCAGGTTCCTTTAGTTAGTACTCATAGGAAACAATCTCTAATCTGACCAATCTAACATGATCCTGGCTGCCATTCTCTTTATTTTCTCAAGCCATAGATACATACAGTTCAACTATTATCATAGTTATGAGGGTGTGAAATTTTATGTTAAAAGGGGGTTTTCATTTATAGAAAAACTTTGGAATCACTGTCCTATATAAAGGGTATGTCATAATTGGGTAGCTTAATTAGAACTCTTACTCATCTCTCTTATCTCCTTTTGATATTCCTATGTCTGTTATCGATGCCACCATCTAAGCCACATGTCCATAAGGCACCAATGTTCAATGCACCTATTTTTAACCTGCCTCTTATTCCCTACATCTAATCACCAAATCCTATCTATCCTATCTCAGCAATTTCTCTCCCACTTTCCCTCTTCTTTGCATTGCCATTATATGCCTCCTTTTCCAGGTCCTCATTAATGTTTTCCCAGAATGTTATAAGAGCCTTCTTTAAGGAGATTCTTCACAGCACTATGGGATTCGTCTTCCTAAAGCCTAACTCTGATTATATCATTCCCTTGCTGAAAAAGCATTAAGGAATAAAGGGTCAAGTAAAGTAGTCTGCCACTCAAAGGACACAAAAAAGTTCTACAGAACTATTTGTCTTTTAATCCAACAAAAGGTGAGATTACATGTTGGATAACACTGTAGGGAGGATTCCCTATGGGGGTTGGACTGCAGACCTACTGGATTTAAAGCTAAGACTTTGAAAACTTATCTAGAATAGATGGAGAACCAAATCTTTTCTTTGATCCCTATAACCCCTCAAAACCTTCCAATGCAGAAATTATGCATCAAAGATAAAACAACTTCTGTTGTCACTGTGGTCTAGGACACTAGGAACTCCAAAGGTAATTTAAAAAAAATTTTTAAAAACGAACAACTCCATGAACTAACACCTACCTAAAGCTCGTTCAGTACCATGCTACCAGCACTGAGACTGTACTAGCCAATGTAATCCAGGGCCTTACAACAAAAAGATAATCTCACATCTTAGTCTCCATCCCTCTTTCCAGTACCATGGAGTTCCACACTCCAAAATGCAGATAGCTAGCACAATAGCATTCTCTGTTTCAAAAGGTCTCTTCAAGAGAGCAGAGGAACAGAAGGAAAGTGGCAGGACACATGTCTGGACTCATCAGAGAAATCCTCTCAAGTTGCAGTATTACCAGTGTGGCAGTACTCTGAACTGCAAGGCCACTGAACTGAGGTAATAAGACTAAATGGGACAGGATACTTATGTATGGGGGGCTGTGCAGTACTTCACCAATCCTGAGGGAAAGAGCCCAGCATCCAACTAGGGCCAGATCTGTTTCCCCAAAAGTCACTTGGGGCATAGGGCAAGGACGGTGAACCATGACTTGGCCATCGTGGGAGGAGGCTGAGATGCTTTGAGATCCAGCCCCAAGGGAAGCCACCATCAGAGGGAAAAAGTCAGAAAATGAGCAATAGGGAGAAATAAAGGGAGAAAAAAAGGCAAATTACAAAAGATCACAGGAGAAGGAAATGCAAAGACCTTGAAAATAATATGCAAGGAAAACATTAACAGCAAAAGGAAATATGGCCTCCAGACCTAGCAAATTATGTCAGGCCTTTAAAAATAAATACTGTGAAACAAAGGAAAGTGACTCAATACTTAATGAGACAGCAGACTCTGGAATGTGAAGACAACATGGGACCATAACGTGCTGTTCCTGAGTGGTTCAAAAGAGAAATGAAAATTATGAGAGCAAAATCTGTACCCTACACAGTAGAACTGGCAGAGCAGAAAAACTTTAATCTGTGAGGGCAAGTCCCACCAAAGAAACAAAAGAGAGAACAACTAATTACAACTACACTAAATGCAATTACACAGAAGCAAAGGATAATCTAAAAGAAGAGACTAAAAAGCATTAGTATTATTATTTTCTATACAAGCAGACAAGATGCAGAGAGACAACCTAAGGATGATGTTTCCCAGAAGAAAAGTCAAAGCTGAAACACCATAATAAAAGACATAATAGAAGAAAAATGCCTAGAACTGAAGAACTCGGAAAATGAAACACAGATTACCTCTAAGAAAAGATTATCTAGCCTAATAATTTCATTAAGAGGAAAGCAGGGAGGAACAGCTAAGCTAGGTGGAACAGGAGGTAGAATACCAGGCCTGGAATCACAAAGACTTCCTAACTGTATGACCCTGGGCAAGTCACTTAGCTTGTTTGCCTACATCTTCTCAACTGTTAAATGAGGATAATAAAATAGCACCTACTTTCCAAGGTTGTTATGAAGATAAAATGGAATCATAATTCTAAGGCACTCAGCACAGTGTCTGGCACATTTTGCTGTTGCTGTTTAGTCATTCCAGTCGTGTCCAACTCATCATGACCCTATTTGGGGTTTTCTAGGCAAAGATACTGGAGTAGTTTGCCATTTCCTTGTCCAGTTCATCTTACAGATGAGGAAACTGAGGCAAAAAGGGTGAAGTGACTTGCCCAAGGTCATACAACTCTTAAGTGCCCTGGTCTAGACTCAGGAAGATGAGTCTTCCTGACTCCAGGTCCACGCTTTATCCACTGTACCATCTAGCTGCCCATGTAGTCTGGCACATAGTAAATGGTAGCTGCCTATTAAGTGCTATGTGAATGTTAGCTCATTATTAGCAGCAACTCTGAGGCAAGCAGTATAAATGTCATCCCCATTTTCCAGAGGAAAATAATAAAGCTTAGCATTTAAGGGACTTGGGGTTGTTAGTTGTCCTTTGTTCTTGAAGAGGATGAAAATTACATCACTATGTGGGAGGTCAAGGTAAAGTGTTATAAAGTATCTGATTGGAGCTGATTACACCAACAAAAATTCGGACAGCTCTACCACAGGTTGGGCACAAATAATTCACATGAACATGAGAAGTGGAGATGTCTCTAAATGTGCACATCTCATTATCTTTTGAACTACTGCAATTCTGTTTCACTCACAGAGCATAGTACCTTCTTTGATAAAGGCACATCATGCTGGGCAATCCTTTGCCGGAGTCTCCCACATCATTCAACTGATTCCAAAGCTCTTCAGAGAGACCTTGGGAGTATCCTTGTATCACTTCTTTTCATCTATATGGGAATGTTTTCCTTGCATGAGTTCTCTGTAAAATAGTCTTCTGGGCAAATGTATGTTTGGCATTCATAAAACAAGGCCAGCCCATTAGAGTTGTGCTTTCCGAAGTAGAGTCTGAATGTTTGGCAGTTCTGCTCCAGAAAGGACCTTGATGTCTGGTACCTTATCTTGCCAAGTGATCTTTAGAATCTTCCTAAGACAATTCAAATTGAAGTGATTCAGTTTCCTGGCCTGGCACTAGTATACTGTCCAGGTTTCACAGGCATACAATGATAACATCAGCACAATGGCCCCTCAGTTGGTAGGCAGCCTAATATCTTTTCTCTGCCACGCTAGGCTTCAGAGCCTCCAAAACACCTAGGTAGGTCTGGCAATGCATGCGTCAATCTCATCATCTGCGGAGATCCCTGGAAAGTATCAGGGCACTTATTAGTTGTGTGACCTTGGGCAAGTCACTTCACCCTGTCTGCCTCCATTTATTGTAACTGATGGTTCCAAGTATGGATGGTGTGGTGTTGGCTGATGGAGAACCTCTGTTTCCTTGGTGTTAGTTGTTAGGCCAAAATTAGGACAAGCAGCAGAGAATCGATCCTTACTTTGTTGCATCTTACCCTCAGAGGCTGCACTGAGTGCACAATCATCTGCAAACAAAAAATCATGCACCAACACTCCTTCCACTTTATTCTTGGCTTGAAGCCAACCTTTTCAAGTTAAATAATTTACCCTCAGGGCAGTAGCTGACCTTGAAGCCTTTTTTCTCTCATTGAAGGCATCTGACAACATTGCTGAAAACTTCATGCAAAAAAGCATGGGAGCAAGTGACTTGTAAAGGAGCCCGTAGCTATAGAGTGACCCGGGAGGGACCCATAATCCACTTTTTTCTGTCACACTTTGAGTCATCAGATTTTATGCAGTCAAATCACAACATACAAATTCACACATAAGACATAGCTATATCTTCTCATGAACACTATGCATGTTAGATATCACTCCAGGAAGAAAATAACTTTTTATATCTCCAGGGATGGTCGGCTGAGACAATGTCCAAAACCCTGATCTGGACTTCAAAAATAAAATGTCATTAAAAAAAGAGTAGAGCTTGTACACTATAATGACTCAAAGAGAACACAAACACAACAGTATATTGTTGCACAGAGGGCATCACTTGGGTCTGAGCTGCAAACTTTGCCACTTACTCTGAGTAAAACTGGATCTCCCTTTCCTCAGCCTCAGTTTTTTTCATTTGTAATAAAAGGTGAGCAGACCAGATGATCTCTACGTCCCTTATCTTCTAGATCCTATGATTTTAAGGACAAAGCCCTGTTTTAAAATGATGAAACAACAATAAAAAAGCAAAGTCAGAATTAGAGAAGCAACAGAAAATAGGAAGTGAAAAAGCAAGATCATTTAAAATTTGCAGTGAAGTTAAGCTTATAAGAGAACTGAAAAACTATAGTTTTCAGACCCAGTGTGACAATCTGTAAGAGAAATTACTATTATCATTTCTTTTAAGAGATAAGGTCTCAGTTTAGCACCTGAAATGTGTGAAAGACAAGAACCCAAATTTCAAGCCTTTCCTGATAGCTTTTTTTTCTTTTCTTTTTTTTCAGAGGGGGGAAGGCAGGGCAATTGGGGTTAAGCGACTTGCTCGAAGTCACACAGCTAGTAAGTGTGTCAAGTGTCTGAGGTCACATTTGAACTCAGGTCCTCCTGACACCAGGGCTGGTGCTCTACTCACTGCGCCACCTCGTTGCCCCACCTGATCCCTCTTAGTAGTTCAAATCTGGCCTCAAAAACTTAGAAGCAGTGTGGCCATAGGCAAATTACCTAGCCTATGTCTGCTTCAGTTTGCTCATCTGTATTATGGAGAAAATAAATAGAACTTACCTCCCAGGGTGGTTGTGAGAATTTGAGGATGCAATCAGATAATATTTATATAACACTTACAAAGCTTAAATAAATGGTAGGGAAGGGGGAAAGAAGAAGAAAGGGATGAGTCCCCTACGAATTCATATGATGTAGCATCAACTAGGCCCTCACCTCACTGCAGCAAGGAAAACATTCTCTTCCTTCCTGATATGAAAGCCTGCTTTCCACAGTTGTTACAGACCTCCTCTCTCCTCAGGACAACTAAAGTATTCCCTCTCCCCCTTATACATCAGCAGAGGACCTTGCCTCTTATTTTACCTTAAAAATTGAGGTTGAGGGGTGGGGCCAACATGGCAGCAGGGAAGCAGGGACTTGCTTAAACTCTCCCCAAATCCCTCCAAACACCTGTAAAAATGGTTCTGAACAAATTCTAGAGCTGTGGAACCCACAAAATAGCACAGGGAAATGGATCTCCAGCCCAGGAGAGCCTGAATGGTCCCTGGTAAGGGTCTATCACACGGTGTTGAGAGCGGAGCGCAGCCCAGCATGTGCCCCTTTGGGACAGACCAGACCCTGAGTCAGCCAGCTGGAACAGGCCTTGGAGCCATGAATCATTGAGCTATGGCAGTTGCCAGACTTCTCAACCCACAAATGCCAAAGAGCAGGTTAGGAGGAAACTGCAGGACTGAGTTCAGAATGGTCCGGCCACCAGCTCTGGGGGTGGAGGAAGTGATGCAGTGGTGGCAGTAGCAGCAGCAGGAAGCTCCTGAGGCTGCTTCCAGAGCACCAGCATCAGCAGCTTCCTGAGTCCCTGGTCACATGGTGGGAGAAATCTAGCAGCAGATCAGAGCAGGAGTACAAGGAGCACTTTGTGGGCACAAAGGCAGATTCTCTTCCTGTGCCCTGCTTGGATCTGAATTGCAGTCCTGGTTGGCGTTCTTGGAGGAATGCTGCTGTGACAGAGCCTGGGGTGATGGTGGAGTAGAAGTAGCTCTGAAAACAGCAGTGTTTGGACCCTAAAGCTTGGGACATAGTACTCTCTACTCTACAAGCAGTCATACCTTGACAAAAAGTTCAAGGGTCAAGTAGTTGGCTGGGAACATGAACAGGCAGTGAAAACGAACTCAGACTCTAACTCAAACTCTAGATTCCTTTTTTGGTGACAAAGAAGATCAAACTGGAAGAGCAATTTTTCTCCTACTTCTCTTACTTGCTTTTCTAAATCCTTTTTGAGCTCTTCCATGGCCTGAGTCCAATTCATATTTTTCTTGGAGGCTTTTGATGTAGGCTCTTTGACTTTGTTGACTTCTTCTGGCTGTATGTCCGGCCAGAATTAAGAGTGATTTAGAGCATTTTTTCAACTTGAAAAGGCTACAATCCAAGAGCAAAGTGAAGGGAGTGTTGGTGCATGATTTTGTTTGCAGATGATTATGTACTCAATGCAGCCTCTGAAGCTGAGATGCAAGGAAATATGGATCAATTCTCTGCTGCTTGTGATAATTTTGGCCTAACAATTAACACCAAGAAAACACGGGTGCTCCATCAGCCACCACCACACCATCCATAAGTGGAACCATCAGTTACAGCAAATGGGTAAGTTTTGAATGCTGTGGATAACTTTACTTACCTTTGTAGTGTACTTTCCAGGGATGTACACATTGATAATGAAGTTGATGCACTGCCAGAGCTAGCTCAGTGTTTGGGAGGCTCCAAAGGAAAGTATGGGAGAAAAGAGGTATTAGGCTGATTACCAAACTGAAAGTCTACAGAGCTGTGGTGCTCATCTCATTGTCGTATGCCTGTGAAACCTGGATAGTCTACCAGAGCCATGTGAGAAAACTGAATCACTTCCATTTGAATTGTCTTAGGAAGATTCTGAAGTACCCCTGGCAGGGTAAGGTACCAGACACTGAGGTCCTTACTTGAACTAAACTGCCAAGCATTCAAACTCTGCTTCAGAGAGCACAACTCCAAAGGGTTGGCCACGTTGTTCTAATGCACAATGTATGCTTGCCAAAAAGACTGTTTTATGGAGAACTCACACATGGCAAGTTTTCACATGGTGGTCAGAAGAAGCAATACAAGGACACTCTCAAGAACTTTGGAATTAATTGTGTGACATGAGAGACATTGGCACAGGACTGCTCAACATGGTGTTCCAACACAGAGAAGGTGCTGTACTCTATGAGCAAAGAAGAATTGAAACAGCTCAAAGAAAATGCAGGATACGCAAGTTTGGAGTATCCACCCCAAATGTTCACATTATTTGTGGCCAATCTGTGGTAGAGCATTCCTAAGCTTGTATTGGCCTGATCAGCCACAGTTGGACACAAAGAATCTTGACTCAAGCATAGTGATGTGATTTTGGTCCTCTTTGGGAACAAAGGACAACGATTCATATGACTACAGAAGCTTGAATTTCTTCATCTAAAAACTGTTGTTTCATAACCTTTGACCATTTATCAATTGAGGAATGACTTGTATTCTTATAAATTTGACTCAGTTCTCTATATATTTTAAGAATGAGGCCTTTATCAGAAGTACTGGCAGCAAAAATTATTTCCCAATTTTCTGCTTCCCTTCTAATCTTGGCTGTATTAGCTATGTTTGTATAAACCCTTTTTATTTTAATGTTATCAAAATTATCCATTTTGCATTTCATAGTATTCTCTATCTCTTGTTAGATCATGAATTACTCCTTTCTCCATAGATCTGACAGGTAAACTATTCCTTGCTCTCCCAATTTGCTTATGACCCTTATTGACTTAATCATATACCCATTTAGACCTTATCTTGGTGTAGGGTGTGAGATGTTGTTCTATGCCTAGTTTCTGCCATTCTATTTTCTAGTTTTCCCAGCAGTTTTTGTCCAATAGTGAGTTCTTATCCCAGAAACTGGAGTCTTTGGGCTGATCAAACAGTAGATTACTATAGTCATTGACCACTGCGTCTTGTGTACCGAACTCTTCCACCGATACACCATTCTACTATGGAGTCTGAATGCAGATGGAAGCATACTATTTCCTCTCTTACATTTTTTCTCTTCTCATGGCTTTTCCCTTTTGTTCTGATTCTTCTGTCACAATATGACTAATGTAGAAATATGTTTAATATGTATGTACATGCACAACCTGTATCAGACTGCTTTCCATCTCGGGGCATGGGGGGGGGGGAAGGGAAGGGAGGGAGAAAAAAATTTGGAACTCAGAATCTTATAAAAGTGAATGTTGAAAAGTATCTTTGCATGTAATTGAAAAAAAAAATACTATTAACTGGAAAAAAATAATAAAAGGTGGGGGAGAAAGGGTGAAAAAAGAAACTAACTCCTCAAATACCAGCCTTAAGTATAAGTGAGGGGAAAATTAAAATAGTAAGCCAGACTCTTTCTAGAACTTAAGTCATTCTCTGGTAGGAAAATGGGGGTAAGTGCATTAAATTACATTATATTTTTCAAGCTATTAAACTTGTATATCATAATCTGCCTGGCCATTGCTTCTATTTTTCTAGTTCCAGTCCTCTGAGCATCAGTTTCCACATGTAAGATATGTTATAAAAGTTTAAACATCTGCCACACTTGCACTTTGCAAACATCACAGCTATATAGAAATGTGACTGTTTCATTAGGGATGTTATAAGGACCAAATGAGTCTGTTTATGTGCAAATAAGTTCTTTGAAAGTGGATTTATGCTGGAAAAATGTAAAGGCTAATTTTCCTTGATGAAGCACTCCCATTCACATTGCTAAATCCAACTTAACTATACCACGGTTTAGGAAAATTCTGATAGCTTCCTGATGTCAATCACAGTTAAATAATCATCCAGTTCTGAAGTTCTATGACAATGGACTATCACTTTCCATTTTGCTGTTGTCAGTTTGTCATGTTCCTGCCTCTGAATCAGACTACAAAATGAGTGCAGAGTTTAGGTCAGGTCCAGTGACCTGCCCATAGTTTAATATGAAAGGGGATGGGTAAAGGAAGGTATTTAGCACAGACAAGCCCAAGTGATACAATGTAAGGACCTTGATTTATGGCATTTTAGCCTGAAAACCAATGACCATGCCTTTTGCTATTATTAAATGAGCAGAGTAACTTACACAATTTGTTACTTACCTAGAAAAATCACTATTTAAATTTCATTTACATCATGTTTATAATTATACACACAAGAGACAGACAACACTTACCAATTTGCAACAATATCGGTGTGACCCAAGCCGTTTCCATGGCATAACAGAATTCCCTGCCAAACATTACTGCCCCATGCATCACCCAAAGGCGAACTGGTATGCGGTCTATGGATCCTTCACTAACTGTCTCATCGTGGTTTTCACTCTCCTTATTTTCAGATTTCTGGAGGTCTGGGGCTGGTGCAGTGAGCTCTTGAACTTGCATAGACTCCGAGTCGGCATTCTGTGGAGCCATTTTCATTACCACCAAAATATATATCTTTATTCTATCTATATAAATAATATTATCATATATCTTTAATGATAAATTAAGATGTCTTCTCTTTCAGCTTCTGTCACATTCCTCACGCAGGTTAACACATTCCTCTTTGTACAAACGGGTATCTCACAACTTCTCACCTATGTCTGAGACGTGCAGCAAAACAGAATGGTATTTGGTAGGGCTTTAAACATATGGCTTGCTGGTTTACTGTGAATTAGAGTTAAAAATCCATAATTGCCATTCAGTTAATACCAGTTTCATCATTATTATTGAAGAGGTGCTGAAATTATTTTTCTTGCTACAGACAGGTGAAAAGGTATCACAAAAAGGCGGTCCACTGTTAATCCCCATCGAGTGACTGATTAATCTGCAAAAAAGGGGAAAAATAACCAGAACAAGACAGTCAGTGAGAAAGGTGATAGCCAGAATGGCCTATGCGGTTCTTCAATGGACTCTGCTTTCAGGAAACCTCTCTTTTCCCCAGTTCCTAGTTGGCTAAAAAGTCCAGAGAATTGACTTTTTGGGTCCTTAAAAAGCTATCTGGTGAAGATCCTCTGGCCTTCAAGAACTCTATATGTAGAGAATGGCAAACATTTACAAGAAGGACAACATTTTCTTAACACAAAGATAGCATGGCACAGTGGCAAAAAAACAACCAAACCCCAAAACACGGGATTTAGCCTTAGGTTCAAATCCTGCCCTGCTACTTTCTAACTATGTGACCTGGCAAGTCACTTCACTTCTCTGGGCCTCAGATTCCTGAAAATATATGGTTGGGGTGGATTTCTAGAGTCCTTTTCCCACTTTAAATTCTGAGGTCTTACACTGGGAGTAATGAATGAAGGAAAATGAAAAACAAAAAGGAAAGATGGGAGAGGAGAAATAACATGCTAAGGGTAAGAGTTCCTTCAATCCTCTTCCCCCAAACAAGTATTATGCCAAACAAACATATTCATCTAATTTAAGTAGACAGCAGATCCTTTCAATGTCCATCAACATTGTGGAAGAAAATTGTTCTTTAGGTCTTCCATGGAAGGGTAGAGTAAATAAAACCACATCCCGACGCCTACCCCAAGTGACCAGCAGGAAGGTTCTCTGCTATGCCAACCTCAAAGTTGCATAGTTGCAATTCCTTCTAAAAGGAATTATACAAAAATGTCACTTTGATGGTCCATCATTCTATACTTTGTATAAATAAATTTTATTACAAAAAAAATCTTCTAATGAGAATTAAACCTTGATTAAGTGAATGTCAACTAATTAGAACTCCTCCCCCAACCCTTAGCCCCCAACTTACTGTGCATTTAGGAGGAAAAAGCAAATCTTCTTCGTGACAAAAAGATAATATATTCTCACATATTCCCAGGATAGCCTAGCTCCTCTCCTTCCCAGGTCCCTGGATTTGCAGTCAGAAGACCTAGGTGCACATCTCAAGCTGTGCTAACCTACTACCTGTGCACCCTTAAACAAGTCACTTACCTTTCTTTCTACAACCCCCTCCAGCTCTGAACCTATAAAAACCCTTTGAGGGTATGTATGGCCTGTGGTTAATACGTACACACATACACATACACACATACACACACACACACACACACACACACACACACACACTGATAACCATTTAGTTATGATAACAGTCTTTAGGAATGACAAGGTTCTGGCTCAAAGGAAAATTAAATGATCATTACTACAACCTTAGGAAGAAAAGAGTGTCAAAAATTAGTTTTTTTTTTTCCTTCAAGTAAAACAATACAAAAAAATTTCAGTTAACCAAAACGCACATTCATACCAATTCCAATTAACTGGAGTTCTACAATTCTAGTCATAGAAATAGAAGAGGCCTCAAGATGTCGTACATACTACCTAATTCATAGGATTCCTATGAAGAACTCTGTAAACACTTAATACGTAAACAAATTTTTTTCAGTCATATCCTCTAACTCAGTTAAAGCGTCATTCAGTTAGGATAAGCATACCACTAAGCTACAGATTCTTAGAGAAGGCCAGAAAGTACTCAAAAGTATAATCTTATTACTTTGTTATAGGAATCACTGTACTAAAAAGACCCTTTATACCAGGATGAAATTTAATTTAAGCTTACTTTTTCTTATTTGGCTCAAACATTCTCAAAATATACTTTGGTCCTATTATGTCTCCCAAATTTTATACAAGTCTATCACTTTCCCTATACTTCAAAAAATCTAATATGTATTTAGGCACCTAGGAGGCGATAGAGTGCTAGAGTCAAGAAGAGTTCTTCCTGAGTTCAAATTGGTCCTCAAATGCTTACTAGAGAAAGTCAGTTAACCCTGACTACCTCAGGTCCTTATCTGTAAAATGAACAGGAGAAGGAAATGGCAAACCACTCCAAAAGCTTTGCCAAAGAAAATCCCAAATGGGCTCGCAAAGAGTTGAACAGGAATAAAAAAAATTACTGAACAACATATTTTTTAAGTTAGACTTCCATTTACATATATATATCAAATAAAACATTTCCTACTCTTCTCCACCTGATTCTTGAATCACTCATATCTTAAAATTTATGAACTTATCTGTATGTCACATTCCAAAGTGAATTCAACACTCATTTGAAAATCACGAGGATAAAAGAAAATCTGCTCATTGTTAGGAAAAAAGCCTACTATCAGTCCATCCTCTAAATAAGATGACCCATTTGCATCAATAACAGATCAACTGTAGTCTTGTCTGAACTATAAAATAATTAAGTTTTCTAAGAGATCATAAGGATTTCATGAACAACAAATAAATGGTTCTGTTTCAAGAAGGTTCTATCTTCTTCTCCCCCATGTGCTGAAACTGAGCCACTGAGAGGCTGCTAGGTCCCCGATTACCAACCAGCTTAATTTCTCTACAAGATGAGAAAAGCAGGCAGCTCTCCCTGATTATAAATACATTTGAATAACACTGGTTATGAAACCAGCAGGAATAAGATCTTGTGTGTGTTTTTTAAACTTCCCTAAAACCTTTGCATGTTACACTTGGAATCTATGAGATAGTAGAATATGAAAAGTCTCTCAGGGCTCCTTACTGAACAACTTTATAATGATTAACAACTAGTTCAGATGTTATATTTTCAACAAGATTTCTTAATGAAACTGACCCTACATGTAACACAATTTACATTTCTTTATCATAATATAACCATTTGCATCCTAATTCTGATGTATAGCTGAAAAAGATGTGCTAGTTTATTAAGTTCCCTGTAAGAAAAGATTATTTGCACAAACATGATGATTTGGCAAGATACCTAAGTGGTACTTCTAGTCAGCACAACCTTTTATAGTCAATTGATCTGTTTTAAAGAACTTTTAGAATTTTTAAGTTGTAAAAAGATACATACAGTAACAACCAAGCTCCAATTTAAGGTCTCTTCTGTCAATATCCTTAACACTTCATATTGCTAATGTACTAAAATTTTTAGTTCTCAGCTATTTCACTTCATTTCTGAGAAGTTTTCCCTATTACGTAAGAATTCAGAGAACCAGGTATTTTATATATAAACACTTCACAGGGTCTTATTTATAAGCACATGGTTAAGAAAAGTCTATTTCATAACATTTAATGTAAAAAACAGGCAGAAGATATGGGCACCCCCACCCCTGCAAAGGTCTTTCAGAACCTGTGCTTTCCAATCATATTAGACACACTAACAGAACTTTTACATATAAATTCAATATTATTAATCTAAACAAAAAAGAACTACTAAGACGAAAGGGTTCCGAATTTTGAAGAAAATGGAAATGTTAAAACATTTTATATTTCATTTTGATTTCAATTTGTTCCTTTTTAACATCTTTCTCAGATTTCAAAGATGGACATTTTCTTCAATAAAACTTTATTATAGAAATTTAACATGCTATACAATCGTCAAATACATTTCATCAAGGAATACATAAAATTTTTCACTCCATAATACAGCATTTATCACATGGGTAATGTAAGCTCTTCTAAGACAAGTAACCTTCAATAAAAAATGGGGAAACAGCTCCTACAATGTTGGACGTTAGACAATGTATCCTTTACTACAGGGCAGTCTTGGTTCCCTGGTAGTAGAGGCCAGCTTCTGGGGGCAGAGCCCCCTGCAGGGACAGAACACAGCTATTCCTGGCAGGATACCCAACTGGATAGCATGGCTAATTTGTACAGTAGATAAGATGGTTAAGTAGAAGTTGACTGGAATAAAGCAAAGCCAGTCTCTGCCCTACCAGGGTGACCTGCCTTTGGAAATTATACCCAGGTCCCCCCAGCAGTATTACTAGTTAAGCACTTATGAAATGTGATAAATTTGGTTTTTGTTTACCTGTCATTCAAGCAGTCTGGGCATTAAAACAGCTGGCTTCCCTTCCTCAAGTAGTGCAAACGTGGAGGCACAGTAAATAGATTTTACACAGGTAACTTCACTGTCATCTATATTGGTGAAAATGACAAACCTTATTAGCATCTTCGGTTTAAAAATTAATAAATACATATACTAAATCACCAAAAACTAGGCAACTGTATGGAGTTTAATCAAGTATAATATTACCAATTGAGGAGAGGTAGTATTTATCAATATAACATAAGCAGCTTAGCATGGTTTCCAAGGAGTCTAGATAAAGCTTTTTCAAAAAAAGCTTAGGTAACTTTCCTAAACTATGACTTTACAGACAAATAACTTTCAACCCAGTTAAGCTTTTGGCTGCTTCCTTTAATGATACCACAATAATTCACTTTACAATACCTAAACTGTTCCTTACTTTATATGGGGCACCCTACAGATCTCCCCTATCACATTAAGATGACTCTATTTGGCAAATTATTGCTTCTATGTAACAATGATTCTCAATTTCAATTCTGTAAAGCCCTAGGATTTCTATAAGGATATTAACAGGCACACTGCAATTACCTTGTATTGACTACATACATATTTTCATTTGCTTATTTGTGTATATGTTGTTTTCCTACATAGAACAAATTCCTTTATGGGTAGGGACAGTTTCCTTGCTTGTCTCTGCAACCCCACCACTTACCACAGTGCCTGGCACATAGCAGACATTTAATAAATGCTTGATTGACTCATGTATGAATGTTTCATAGCCAGTGATTACAAATAGGTCAGAGAACAGCAACTCTCATACATTAAAATCTATGGAAAGTTGAGAATGTTTTAAGAAGGCAGTCAGTATGTCAACACCAATAATCTCTAATTTGGTTGCCTTCCCATGCACTCCAATAGAACTAATGTTGAAAGATTAGGAAAGACTGTTTTTGCAACCCACTTTCATCTCAGTTCAACAAACATTTAATAAGCACTTACAAAGTACATAGGACCTGCGTTAGGTGATCAACATGCAAAGACAAAAGATAGCTCCAGCCTTCCAAAAGTCTACAATTTCGGAGATGGACAGAGTAGAGGAGAGGTTAAATAATGGTTTGAAAGGTTTCAGGAAGAGATCTTTTATAGCACAAAAATCAGGAAAACCTATTAGAGTTGGAGGTACTGAACTGGGTAAGCAGTGGACCAGTTCAGTCAAGGTATGGGGATGTGGTGGGGGGAGGGCAGGTTGACACATCTGAAGGAATTAATGCAGGGAGACTGTAGAAAATGATGTAATTCAGTTTTATAATGAGCCAGTGTCAGAGAAATCATGAAATTAAGGCTAGAAATATAGAGTCAGACCACTGAATGCCCTAACAGTCTAAAGAGTTGCTATCTCATTCGGCAGGAACAGGTATTCTTGCCTTAGGACTCTTTCACCCTTCCTTCTCTTCCCCTACTTCCCCACCGTCTTTCTACCCTCTTTACTTTCTCAGGACTAGCAACAGAGGAGATAGCTTTCCCTCCATACAGAGGCTGCTATTTTGATTCTCTGGATAACAAGGTGGAAAGTAGAGGCAGGTAAAAAATGGAGATGGGGTAAGGACATAGGATTTTCAAGGTATAACTAGCTGAAAATCATGGCATACCCTTTGTGAACCACCGAGCTAGGAAATGAAGGAGCTTTTAAATGACAAGTTTGTTGAATTTCTCATTTCTTTCTCTTTTTTTTTTAAATCAAGAGATACTTCAAAGACACTGCCTCTGCTCTAGTACCCATGTTACCTTAAGATTCCTACTAGACAACCCCTACTTCCTTAAGTGGTCTATGTTCCCAATTATACTCCTCTCCAAATTAAAAACTTCTTTTAAAAAAGTTGAAAAAATACCTCCTCTGGGGAGAAAAAAAAAGGAGGGAGGCAGAGCCAAGATGGTAGAGTAGCAAGAAACAGTACTGCCAACCCACAAAACTCCTCCAAATAGATCTAGAAAATACACCAGACTGAATTCTGGTGGGGAAATCCAAGAAAAAGTCACAGTAATTTTTCTGGTGCAGGCTGGCATAAGGAGATAAACAGAGAAGTCTATGTGGAACAAGTTCAGAAAATAACAGAAGCTATGTGATTTGGCTATCAGGAGCAGAGCAGGGTCTCAGTTCCAGCTTCTAGCCTAGGATGAAGCCTACAGAGGAATAATCAGGGCAGGAATTCCAGACCAAAAGGGGAGCCTGCAATTCTGTATCTTATAGAGTCCCAGCTGACTGATACTGGCTAAGTTCAGCAACAGTACTCTACTGTTGCTCAGACCCAGACCAAAGTAAAGGATTTGCAGAGCTCAGACCTGGAAGAATGGTGGTCAAACTTTGCCATGTATCATACTAATTTGGAAGCACTAAAAGATTGATGATCCCTAGCCTAAGATTTCCCTAAAATCCTGGAACAGCACAACAATCTAACCCTAAGAAAGCAGCAACACAATCAGTCTAGAGCGTCCTTCTAGAAGTGCACAGAGTTTTAGCACTAAAGCCTAAAGTCACAAAGTAGGCTGCAAGAAGGAACAAATAAAAATCCCATCATAAAAACCTGTAAGTGACAAGGACACCTAAGACATAAAACTCAAAGGAAGAGAATGATTCTGCAACAACTACAGCAAAATCTCAAAAGAAAACATAGCTTGGTAAATTCGAGTAGAATTCTTAGAAATGATGACCAGTTTTTGAAATTTTAAGAGTTAGAAATAAAATGTCAATGAAATGAAAATATTAGAGGAAAAAACTGTAAAAGAAATAAGGAGTATAGAAGAAATAACTAGAAAGAAATAGGCTTGGCACAAGAGGTACAAAATTCTGCTCAAGCAACAAACCCCCTGAGAGTCAGAATAGAACAAACAAGCCAATGAACTCTGTCAGACAAGAAATATTAAAACAAAGTCAAAAAACTAAATTAAAAGAAAATTTAAGATATTTCATAGCAAAAACGAGTAACATGAAAATAAGATCAAGGAGAAAAAATTCAAGAATTGCTGCACTACCTGAATGCCATGAGCAAAGCAAGAGCCCAGAAATTATATTTCAAGAAATAAACAAACTGCCCAAATCACTTAGAATCACAGGGCCAAAATGCGATAGAAAAAATACACCAGCTGCCTCCTCAAAAACAAACAAACAAACAAACAAACCACCAACCCCCAGATGAAAGCTCCCAGGAAAATTATAGTCAAAATGTGGTGCTCTCTCCAGGTCAAACAGCCAAAAAGAAAAAAATTCAAGTACAAAAGAGCCACAATCATGATGACCTAAAGTGTGGAAAAACGTGAAATATGAAATTTTAGAAGGCCAAGGATATAGGTTTATAGCCAAGAATAACTTATCCAGCAAAATTGCATAGAAAGAGTTTAAAAAAATAAGGACCTTTAATGATAAAGAAGCCTTCTAAAGGATTCCTGATACCAGAGTTACATCAACACTTCAAAGGTCAAACATAGGAATGAAGAGAAACATAAAAAGGTAAACTCAATAAACAACCGTAAGGGACTAAATAAGAAAAACTGCTTACATTCAAATATGGGGAGATAATACATGTCTCTGTCCCCTCTGAAACCTATCATCATCCAGGATGAGGAATCTAATTAGAGAAGGCCTAGGAGTGGTTCTGTTCTGTCTCCATGATATAGGGGAAAGGAATATATTGGTGGGAACAGGAGGGAGAGAGAAAATTATATCACACAATCAGGGTTCACAAGCAGGCATCTATTCAAACAAGATGGGGAGGGAGAGCTTGATATTTGAACCTCCCTCTCAGGTGAACTGGGAAAAGGAGATAACACATACATGTGTACATATACACACAAGTAAATATATACATTATACATACACATACATACTCACAAAGGATACAGAAATACATTTCCCTCAACAGGGAAATAAGAGGGAAAAGGGAACAGGAAAAGAGAAAACTAGAGAGAATAGATTAAGGGAGGAATTACCCCTAAGAAAAATACACTCTCTACAAAAATATGTTGAAGAAGACAGTTTCAGAGAAACCTGAGAAGACTTATATGAACTGATGTAGAGTGAAGCAAGCAGAACCAGCAGAACAAATTATACTAAGAACAATATGGCAAAGACAAACAACCTTATAAGATTTAAGGACTCTGTTCAGTATAATCAACCACAACTGCAGAGGATTAATGATGAAATAGCTACCCACCCGCTTCCTTAGTGGTGAAGAACTTAGGAGTACAGAATGAGACATATTTTTTGGACATAGTCAACATGGAAATTTCTTGAGTTTCACAGGAGTTTTGTTTTTCTTTTGTTCTCAATTGAAAGTGAGGGTGGGACAGAAGGTAGAAAAGGCAGAATTTGGTTGATTAAAAAAAAAAAAAAAACAGAACACAGGGTGGAGCCAAGATGACAGCTGGAAAGCAGGGACTTGCTTAAGCTCCCCATCACTTCCCTCCAAACACCTATAAAAATGGCTCTAAACAAATTCTAGAGCTGCAGAACCCACGAAATAGCAGAGGGAAACAGGTCTCCAGCCCAGGACAAGCTGGATGGTCGTTGGGAAGGGTCTATCGCATGGAGCTGGGAGCAGAATGGAGTACAGCCCAGCGTGGGCCGCACCAGGTCCAACCAGACCAAGAGCAGGGCAAAACAGGCCGTAGGGCCCTGAATCATTGAGCTGTGGCAGTTAACAGACTTCTCAACCCACAAACGCCAAAGACAACACAGAAGGTTAGTGGGAAAGGCTGCTGGGAAAGAGAGACAGGAGTTCTCCTTCAGTCACCACCCCAGGAGTGGCAGAGGTGATACAGCCCTGAGGCTGCTTCCAGAGTTACAGCTGCAGTTGCTTCCAGCCCCAGGCCCAGCTGGCAAGAGGAATTAAGCAGTGGATTAGAGCTGGAGTGAAAAGCCTGCTTTGCCCTGCCTGGATCTGGGCCCTAACCTGGTTGGCAGTTCTTGGGGGAGGAGAAATGCTGGTGTGGCAGAGCTTGCTGTGTAGAAGTAGCTCTGAAAACAATAGCGCTTGGACCCTAAAGCTTGGGACAAAGTACTCTCTACTCTACAAGCAGTCATACCCCAACAAAAAACTCAAGGGTAAAGTAGTTGACTGGGAACATGAACAGTCTCAGATTCAGACTCAGACTTTGGAATCTTTTTCTGGTGACAAAGAAGATCAAATCATACAGCCAGAAGAAGTCAACAAAGTCAAAGAGCCTACATCAAAAGCCTCCAAGAAAAATATGAATTGATCTCAGTCCATGGAAGAGCTCAAAAAGCATTTGGAAAAGCAAATAAGAGAAGTAGAGGAAAAATTGGGAAGAGAAATGAGAGTGATGCAAGAAAACCATGAAAAACAATGACTTGCTAAAGGAGACCCAAAAAAATACTGAAGAAAATAACACCTTAAAAAATAGACTAACTCAAATGGCAAGAGAGCTCCAAAAAGCCAATGAGGAGAAGAATGCCTTGAAAGGCAGAATTAGCCAAATGGAAAAGCGGTCCAAAAGACCACTGAAGAAAATACTACCTTAAAAATTAGATTGGAGCAAGTGGAAGCTAGTGACTTTATGAGAAATCAAGATATTATAAAACAGAACCAAAGGAATAAAAAAATGGAAGACAATGTGAAATATCTCATTGGAAAAGCCACTGACCTAGAAAATAGATCCAGGAGAGATAATTTAAAAATTATTGGGACTACCTGAAAGCCATCATCAAAAAAAGAGCCTAGATATCATCTTTCAAGAAATTATCAAGGAAAATTACTCTGATATTCTGGAGCCAGAGGGTAAAATAGAAATTGAAAGAATCCACCAATTGCCTCCTGAAAAAAATCCCAAAAAGAAAACTCCTAGGAATATTGTTGCCAAATTCCAGAGCTCTCAAATCAAGGACAAAATACTATAAGCAGTCAGAAAGAAACAATTTGAGTATTGTGGAAACACAATCAGGATAACACAAGATCTAGAAGCTTCTACATTAAGGGATTGAAGGGCTTGCAATTTGATATTCTGGAGGTCAAAGGAGCTAGGATTACAACCAAGAATCCCAGCAAAACTGAGTATCATGCTCCAAGGCAAAATATGGACTTTCAATAAAATAGAGGATTTTCAAGCTTTCTCAGTCAAAAGACCAGAGCTAAATAGGAAATTTGACTTTCAAACACAAGAAACAAGAGAAGCATGAAAAGGTAAACAAGAAAGACAATTCATATGGGACTTACTAAAGTGAACTGTTTTGTTTACATTCCTACATGGACAGATGATGTGTATAATTCATGAGACCTCAGTATTAGGGTAGCTGAAGGGAATATACATATTAATATAGACAGAAGGCACAGGGTGAGTTGAATATGAAGTGATGATATCTAAAAAAAAATCAAATTAAGGGATGAGAGAGGAATATATTGAGAGAGGGAAAAGGGAGAGATAGAATAGGGTAAATTATCTCACATAAAAGTGGCAAGAAAAAGCAGTTCTGTTGGAAGGGAAGAGAGGGCAGGTGAGGGGGAATGAGTGAATCTTGCTCTCAATGGATTTGACTTGAGGAGGGAATAACATGCACACTCAATTGGGTATCTTATCCCACAGGAAAGGAGGAGGAAGGGGATAGAAAAGGGGGGATGATAGAAGGGAGGGCAGATGGGGGAGGAGATAATCAAAAGTGAACACTTCTGATAAGGGACAGGGCCAAGGGAGAAAACTGAATAAAGAGGGACAGGATAGGAGGGAGCAAAATATAGTTAGTCTTTCACAATATGAATATTATGGAAGGGTTTTGCATAATGATACCCATGTGACCTATGCTGAACTGCTTGCCTTCTTAGGGAGGGTGGGTGGGGAGGGAAGAGGGGAGAGAATTTGGAACTCAACGTTTAAAAGCAGATGCTTAAAAATTTTTTTAAAAAAAGTTGTTTTTGCATGCAACTGGGAAATAAGATATACAGGCAATGGGGCACAGAAATCTATCTTGCCCTACAAGAAAGTAATGGAAAAGGGAATGGGGGTAATGTGGTGACAGAAGGGAGGGCTGACTGTGGAACAGGGCAATCAGAATATATGCCATCTTGGAGTTGGGGGGAGGGTAGATATGGAGGGAAAATCTGTAATTCAAAATCTTCTGGAAATCAATGCTGAAAACTAAAAATATTAAATAAATAATAAAATATTTAAAAAGGGGAAAAATAATACAATAGAATATTAGTATTAATATATTTTCCCTGTGAAATATTGAAGAAACTTGGGGTAAAATTTAAATATCTGGAGAGGAGTCTGACTGGGAAGCAACACGAACAGGGGGCATCATACATAAAAATGTATCTGTGTTCCAGTCAATGGACTGGATGGGACAGACAACTTAGCTCTATATTGCATTTCAATCTTTTTACAATTTCTTCTCTTTCTACTTCAGAAACACAGAGATAACTCTCTAAAAGCTCAGCTATTTTATCCCAGGTGTGACCAGCAGGGGGGGGGGACAGGGCAGGGGACAGCGAGAAATTTACAAGTATAATAGAGAAGGGAAAGCTGCTTCAAAGAAAAGGTAAAGTGAGGCACAAAGGACTTGCTTACAGATACAACTAATTGTCAACATCTGACCTGGAACACAGATTTGTACTAGCAAGTCATGAACTTTGAGTTTCAGTGACCTCTGTAAAATGAGGGAGTTGACTAAAGTCACTTCTGTCTGTAAATCCTACTATGCTATAACTTTGAATCCAACCATGGTTCTTTTTATTACATTACACTACTGGGCTTTTTGCACATTACAATAGGCAAGTGAGGGACAGCCTGTATTTTCAGTCCACCACCAGTGGTGGTGGTAAAAGCTTTCTATTTTAAAAGAATTAAGTATTTTTAAATAATTATTGCACAAGAAGGAAACTATAACTTTTTCCACAACATGCACATTGTAGTAAAGGGAAAATGCTCCTATAACAAATCAGGCCACGGTCTCCAACCAACTACTTCACTGATAATATGGCGCATGAGCAGGCGCACAGGCACACACACACTCTCTAATTCCCAATCAACTATATTAACACCTTAATGATGTTGAAAGCATGAAAGACCGAGTTTTTCCTCCACAACTGTGCCAATGGTTTTGGAATCACAGTTTTTCACATATATATTCAGAATTTCCTGTAATAAGTTATACTGCAATCAACTCTTCCAAATTCTACTTGAGATCAGCAAAACTTGGATTTCCCCAAGCAAGAAAAAAAGCAATCTAACTGGAGCTTGTTCCGATGATTGTTTGAACAGTCAGTGACAATCATTTTGTTATGATTCTCAGATGCACTCAGACAAGTGAAACTACAATTGTTCAAATCAACAACTTCCTTTATTGTCCTGTTTCTAATTTCAGGGTAACTAATGCCAAAACATGTGACTTCCTTCAATTTGTTATGTGGAAAAGCTTGTTGAAAATTTTTTATGATTAGTTTAAGTTATCTCAAAATGAGTCCCATATTTTTTCCAGACAGACTTCATGAATGGTCTTCATTTTTCTCTGGGCTCCATTCTCTCTCTTGACTTTTTCCATCATGCCACAGTAAACTTCTCACCCCAGAAGTTCACTCTTCATTTATAGTCCCTTCCTCTAATCGGTTGACTCTTCCCAGAACCTTCACTTTAAGGACAGTGTCCAGCCTTATTGGGAGAGGCTATGAGGGATCCATCTTCCCACCCCACCCAATTCAAAGATTACAACACCCTTTGGGATCAGGCCATGGCCAAAGGGTGTACTGTCACTTTGGAAACCACTGGCACATTAGTGAGGCTCTGAAAAAAAACTAGATGCAGAGGTAAGGAAATAGTACATGCAACAAAGATGACTTAGGGTAGGAGGTAGGAAATGGAAGATGGAAGAGGAACAGTGTATTAGGAAAATGCCTAGTAGGGGAGGCTAACTGAAGTAGGGTGGCATGAAGGGGAGGAACATTAACTAAGCCTGAAAAGATTAGCTTGAGCCAGATTGTGGAGGTCTTTAAATTCCAGGCTAAAGGACTTTAAACTTTATCTTAGAGGCAATACTGAAGCTACTGAAGATTTTAATAATGATCAAATCGGTTTTATGAATATCTATTTGACATTTATTTACTGAGGAGAATTTTTCCTCAACTGCAAAAATTCAGATGTTGTAAAATGTTGCATGCGTATTTATAACGTTCAAGCTTGGTTCACCTAAAAGGTAGGAAATTGCACCTCTCTGTACACTTCTTTGCAGAGGAGTAGGGAACACTGCATATAATGATGACTTTACCTTCATCTTTGAGATTAGAATCTTAGGGCTAAAAGCCAACCCTTTCTGGTAGAAAAACCCTTTCACTAGAGTGATGCCTTCTCAGAATGTCTGTTGCCTATATTCACTATTAAAAGAAATCAGAGGCTGGTGAAAATATAATGTTTTCCCATCAAAGTTCACAAATCTCTAAAATCTATACACATATGCCTCTGGAGATCCTTGGTTAAGGATCCCAAATTTACAACAATCCTATCATGGGGGGGGGGGCGGGGCACGGGGAGGAGAAGAGGAGAAATGAGGCCTGGAGAGGAGAAATGATTTGACTATAATTTGCCTTAAAAACTCTCATTTTTATTCAAGTATTTATTATTTATGTACTTGACACTAGGGGAAAATACTTAAGACAATAGAACTTTTATACGGCGATATTGCAAATCTATAGCTATTACATAAAAATGCATACAAGTGCACTGCAAGGGAAAATACTACATGAGATATAGGAAGGAAAAGACTAGACAAGGTTAGTGGTAGGCCAGAAATGAATTGAGGGAAGTCATTAGCATTTAAAGGGTACAAAGAGGACATTCCAAGCCTGAGGACCAATGTGAACAAATGCACAAATTCAAGAAAAGTTCAGGGTATTGAGTTTATAGAAGCCATATATAATGCCCGTCTCATGTTTAGCTGGTTAGTTAGCTGGTCTCAAAGAAGATCAAAATGACATCACTATGCTGGGGTCAAGGTACTACTATAGTATGTCCAACTGTGGCTGCTCAGACCAATATGAGCTCAAAAGGCTCCACCACAGGTCAGGCACAAATGATCTACATAAACATCTGGAGCGGAGATGTCTCTAAATTTGCACATCTCATGTATCTTCTGAGCTACTGAAATTCTGTTTTCAAAGCACCATCTTTGGTGTGGGTGTGCCTCCTGTGTCTCACAATAAATTCCAAAGTTCTTCAGAGAGACGTTAAGGGTATCCTTGTATCTTTTCTTCTAACCTCCACGTGAGTACTTGCCCTGTGGGAGTTCTTCATAAAACCAGCTCTTAGGCAAACCAATGCTTGACCTTCGAACAACATGGCCAGCCCATGA
The DNA here is from genome assembly GCF_011100635.1 of Trichosurus vulpecula. Lineage (NCBI taxonomy): Eukaryota > Metazoa > Chordata > Mammalia > Diprotodontia > Phalangeridae > Trichosurus > Trichosurus vulpecula. The sequence goes on along the minus strand of NC_050573.1, from coordinate 90,354,717 downwards.
GAGTTGTGCTTTCTGAAGTATTGTGTGGATGTTTGGCAGTACAACTCAAGAAAAGACCTCAGTGTCTGGTACCTTATCTAGCCAGGTAATCTTCAGAATCTTCCTAAAACAGGGGCACAGAATAAAAGAATTCAACCAAAGGGCAGCACTTGAGGACCTAGAGAACCACATGTGGCCTTGAGGCCACAGGTTTCCCACCCTTATCTAAGACAATTCAAATGGAAGTGATTGGATTTCCTGGCTGGCTGGCACTGGTATGTTGTCAAGGTTTCACAGACATACAACAATAAGGTTAGTACAATGGTTCTGTAGACTTTAGTCTGGTAAGCAGTCTAATATGTCTTCTCTGTCAACACTTTGCCTCAGAGCCTCCCAAACACTGAGTTAGCTCTGGCAATGTGTGGGTCAACTTCATCATCTATGTGTACATCCCTGGAAAGTATACTGCCAAGGTAAGTATTCCATATTTCTCCATTTGCTTTGTAACCAATGGTTTCATGGATGGACGGTATGGTGTTGGCTGGTTGGGAAAACCTGCTTTCTTGGTGTTAACTGTTAGGCCAAAATTGGCACAAGCAACAGAGAACTGATCCAAACTCTGTTACATCTTAGCCTTAGAGGCTACACTTAATGCACATTTAGCTAAGTTACCTGTAATAAGAATCACAGGATTTAGGGTTGAAGCACTACTACACTTTCCTAATTCTTTTAAAAAATGTTTCAGTTATATGTATCCTTATGGTTGCACCCCAAACCAAGCTGATTGCAAAGCATTTCTATTTTCCCCATTAATTCCTTTATAAAATGGGAGATATGCTCTCAGGACATATTGGGATCATGTATTCCCACAATAATAGTAAATATTAATGTAGTGCTTACTCGGTACTAGGAACTGTGCTAAGCTCTGGAGACACAAAATGAGGAAAAAGTCAGTCCCTGCCCTCACAATCTAATGGGGGTAGACAACAAGCAAACACATACCCCCTTCAACAAGTGATTCTGAAGCCTCAAGACGCCACTGTTCAGACTACCACACCACCATTCACTTACTCCCATCCCCCTCAGTCAATCCCTGCATTGTCCCACTTTAAAGCTACCCAACCCATCTATTATGTTCTCTGGAATGCCGGCTCCATAGGTAACAAATAAGCTTTCATCTTAAACCTTTTCCTTTCTTGTTCTAGTCATCTTCTTGCACTCACTGAGACCTGGCTTCTACCCTTTACAGAATTTTCATTCATATTCCCGGGGAGGAGGAATTGCAATACTTCTTGCTCTCCACTGCCATTCCCAGGCTCCCATTACCCAAGCAATATTCTGGTGGCTCCTGTCTGACAACTCTAGAATATTCTCCTTCCTTCCTCCAGCAATACATAATGGTCTTTCCATGTGTCCCCTCTACCCAAACTCAAGTGGCTTTTACCTCCAGGATCAAATACAAAATTCTTTGATTTAAAGTGCTTCATAGCCTGTCCTTCTTTCCTGTCTCCTTGTTTTCTTACTCCTTACTCTCTCCTCCACGTAGTCTGAAATTCAGTGATACTGGCCTCTTTGCAGCTACTCATTAATTACGACACTCATCTCCTGATTCCAGGCATTTTCAACGGTTTCTCCCAATTTATATAATGCTGTTAACTCCATTAAATGGTAAACTTCTGGAGAGTAGACTTGTTTTTCGCCATTCTTTGTATCACCATGGCTTAACACAGTGCCAGACATATAACACATTGCTTGTTAACTAAAAATCCTTTTGCAAAAGTTAATCCAATGTAAATGATTAAATGGAACTAGAGTGCTAATTACTGACACCCTAAAAATTGGTGTTGGGTGAAAACATCAGGCAGAAGCTTTAGTTGATGGCAAAGGACCCCTCCTCCCCAACTCTCTCAAGGTATCATAGAACCCTGAAATGGGTAAAAGTAAATAGGCCTACCCCTGAGAGATAAGAGCCACAGCAACCATGGTACATGCAAAAAGGAAGAAACAAATTCTGATTGAGATGTAAGCCCATCTTTACTTCTTGAACAGAAACTACATATTAATCTATGATATAAATAAGTAGGTCAACTACAATGGGATAAACAAAACGGTTCTGACTTAATCAGATAACTAGTTGAATAACCTTGTCGCAATTTGCATATCAGTAAAGAAAATAATGGAGTTCAGAACTGTAAGTTATGTACCTAAGGGTACATAAAGTTCTTTTCTGGAAGGCTGCTAGAAAGCGCAATCTCTCTCAAAGCAATCTGGACAGAAAGAATCACAAATCTCAAGAGCTGGAAGGGACCTCAAAGGATCTAGTCCAAAGAGGAGTACTTGAACAAAAAATTCCTTCCAGTATCCACCTCTAGGTCTTGCAACTTTCACTTGAAGACCTCTAGCCACAGGAAACCCACTACCTTCCAGTGAAAGCCATTTCACTTTTGAATAATTCTAATTATTCTTTTTCTTACGTGTAATTGAAATTTCTATCTACTCCTTCTAACTCTAAGACCAGGTAGAACAAGAAAGATTATTCACTTTGATAGACATTTAATTATCCCCCCACCTGAGTCTGCCTTCTCCAGGCTGAATTCCCCAAGTTCCTTTGTGGCTCAAATAGCATGGCCTTGAGTCTTGTTCCATTCGGGTTTCCCTGCTCTGGACATGCTCCAGTTGGCCTGTCTTTACTACAACATGGCGCCCAGAATTGAGCTTAACACTGCTAATGTGGTCTAACAAAGACAGAAGGGTCTAGGGCTAGCACCTTTTTCATTATGGGCATTTTTCTTCTCTTAATGCAGCCTAGTTCAAGTTCAATTAATAAAAGCATTTAACTAAGCACTTAGCATGAGCAAAGCACTACCCTAACCCCAGGGAATACAAAGTTAAAAAAAATTGAGGGGTTTTTTGACTGCCATGGTACACTGATGACTCATTAAACTTTGTGGCTGGTTCAAAGGATCACCTTAATTTTCTCAGTATCATCTGATCTAAAAAATTCTAAGGTTCAGGGGCTGGTGAAGAAAGGAGGAGAAAAAAAAGATGGAGCCATGGTTAACGTATAAAAATATTACCATTAAGTTAACAAAGTTAAGACAAAAATTAGCTCTGACATTTATTCTTACTGAAAATAACACATTGAAGCATGCTGAATCGATCAACCACCATCAAGCAATTAATAAATAGTCAGTAATATGGAATAAAACAAAAGGTAAAAGCAGGCCCAATCCTCAAAAAGCTCACATTCTAATGGGAGAGAAACAGGTAAAACACTAAAAGTACACATAAGTAATGGGGTTATGGGGTGGGGAACAAAAAAGTCATTATGATGTGTGTACAATGGAACCCTATACAGACAAAACTGATTCTGGACAGTTAACATAAGAACTAGAACGCATTCAAAAGGCACCAACTGTGTAAAAAATGTGTGTTCCTCATTTTCTTCCAGCTATCCTAGGAGACAAAGAATAAACCTTCAGTGGGTCAGAGGCCCAAGACTTGAATCTCATCAGCAGGGCCACATGAAAACATGGCACTGTTATTAATTCTGTTGTGCCTATTCTTTCTTACTTTTAGGTGAAGAAATCTGAAGACAGCTATGACTTGGTGAGTTTCAAAACGTCAGGAGATTGAGCATCATGTCTATAGCCCATGCCAATAGTTACCAAAAGCCAGACAGTGAGGAACAGAGTGCCAACAGACATGTGCAGCCCAGTCCAACACAGCAGAGACACAGACTCATCCATCTATTATCTATGTCATATTTGGAAGTAAATTTGGTGGGCTGAATGTAATGAAGAAATTGATAAAGCCTGAAGCTCACTCTCCAGAGGCTGAAGTGACAAAAGGGCACACAGAGGTATGCTGGGGCCAGCTCAAAGCTCGCCAATTGTTCAATTTTCAGGCTAGGCAGTGACACCACAGAAATAAGCAAACACTACAAATCCGGGCTTGTTTGGACCAGTGGTGTCAAACTCAAATAGAAATGTATCCCTGCTGGCCACATACTAATTTAGAAAACCTCAAAATTCATGTTATCTATACTGCATTATATTTTAATTTCTTTTGTTATATATTTGCCAATTATATTTTAATCTGATTTGGGCTATACTGTGGAGTTTTGGAGTTGACAGTTCTGGTTTAGTCTTAAGAAAGTAATGGAGAAAATGTTAATTATGCAGATTAAATTTTAAAAGTATGTCCTGTACATATCCAACCCCCCACCTCCCATTCACTTGCTGAACATTTACCAGCACATCTCTAGATAGGGGTATATGTGTGTCCCACACATTGGGGAAATATGTTTCTATTTGTGTTCCAGCTATATATTGAGAAGTGAAGATTATTTTGACAAAACTAATTGATTTTAACTGGTTAAATGAAACTGATAATCACTGATAAATAAATAACAGCAAGGGCTTAAAATAGTATTCGATAAAAGAAACTTAGGTGCCTAACAGAGTGCCTGGCATATGTTGTTGTTCAGTCATTTTCAGTCATGCCTAACTCTTTATGACCCATTTGGAGTTTTCCTGGCAAAGATACTAGAATGGTTTGCCATTTCCTTCTGCAGCTCACTTTACAGATGAGGAAACTAAGGCAAACAGGGTTAAACTCACCCAGGGTCACACAGCTTAGTAAATATCCGAGGCCATATTTGAATTCAGAAAGGTGAGTCTTCCTCACTCAAAGCCTCTTGCTCTAGCCTCTACACCACATAGCTGCCCCCATATCTCCTCCTCAGGACTGCCCCTAATACACCATGAAGGGGGAGATGTAGTCAGTCAGCCTTACTCTGTGAGATTGAGTAGGGACTCTTACTATAAATACAAACTCTCCAAATACAAATATCCTTTTCCTTGTCCTGATTCTCTCTTTGAGTTTATTTCTATTATTCACACAGTTCACTACATCACCTGCTTTTTAGAGCACTCTTTACGTTTCTACGTAATTACCCTCTCCAGAGTATCCTAACTGGAACTACTCCTTTTGTGTGGAAGCATTCCCCAAGACTTAGTGCTTGTTCTCTAAATCATAAATGATTGGGGCAGCTAGATGGCACAGTGAGTAGAGCACTGGCCCTGGAGTCAGGAGGACCTGAGTTCAAATCTGGCCTCAGACACCTGATACACTTACTAGCTGTGTGACCTTAGGCAAGTCACTTAACCTCAATTGCCCTGCCTTCCCCCCTCCAAAAAAAAATAAATGGTCTACTCCCAGTTTTGGCCCCCATTTCCAAAATCAGGAATAATGTTAACCCCTGATCTACATATTCAGCCCTATTCTCTCTTGAGCTTCAGTACTCCATCAAATGCCTAGTTAACATTTCTAACCAATAGCTATCTCAAACTTTCAACATGTCCAATGCTAAACTCAATACCTTCAACCCTTTTCCCAACCCCCTCTTTCAAACCTCCTTATCACTGCATTAAGGGCACCATTCCACCAATCCATTGAGGCCTAGACTCCTCACTCATCCCATACATCCAATCAGTTGGATACTAGGTTTATTGAATTGAAATCAATACGGAAGTTCTCATAATAATAATGTTTTAATTTCTAATAAAGTAAACATCAATAGATATACTCTAAATAAACAAAACACTTTTTTTTGGTGGGAGAGGTGGGGGGGGGGTCCTTAATAGTTTTAAATGTAAAGGATTCCTAACATGAAAAAGTTAGAGAACTTCTATTCTACACTCACACAATCACCACCCCAAATTCAGGCCCTCACCACTTAGCACATGGACTACTGCAAGAGCTCCCTAATTTCCAATCAATCTTCCACACAGCTGTCAAGAGTGATTTTTCTAAAGCACAGGTCTTATCCCGCCATGCTCCTAACTCAAACTCCAATGACTCCCTATTATTACCTGGAAGATAAAAATAAAATCCTTTATTTAGCATTTCAAGTTCTTCAGAACTTGACCTGTTACTGTCTTTCCAATATTCTTATATATACTCCTAACACTCGATGATCCATCCGTATTGGTCCACCCACTATTCTTTCTTCATTTAGGATGCTCCATCTCTGCTGTCTTGGCTATCCTCTAACCTAGAATACAATCCCTTTATTCTTAACCTCCTGGAATGCCGGTTTCCCAAAAGACTTAGTTCAAGTGCCACTTTCTACATGAAGCCTTTCCTAATTCCCTCAACTGTTAGTGTGCTCCCTTCAAAAATCTACTTTGTATTAATTTCATGTATATGTTATATGTGTCTCTTCCCACTCCCACCCCCCCCATACCCTGAATATAAGCATACTGAGAGAGCAGGGTATGTATCATTTTTCTTTTTTCTTTTTTTTTGGGGGGCAGGGCAATTGGGGTTAAGTGACTTGCCCAAGGTCACACAGCTAGTACATGTGTCAAGCGTCTGAGGCCGGATTTGAACTCAGGTCCTCCTGACTCCAGGGCCAGTGCTCTACTCACTGCGCCACCTAGCTGCCCCATGTATCATTTTTCTAAGTATCTTAACACAGGCAACATTCGTAGCACATACAAAGCACTTAATAAGAGATGAACTGATGGCTGATAAAGGCACAATATGTGTATGATGAATGGAGTTAGATGAAAGGATTGTATAACAAGGGAGACTCCTTCAATAGGCTTTTTAATTTTATTTTATTACTTTATATATTATTATCAATATTAATTTTATTAATAAATTAACCAAATACTAATTAAATATTAAACTTATATTAATTAATATATTAAATATAGTATTATTCATTTTATTATTTTTATTTATTTTAATAAGCTTTTTATTAGTGGCAGAAAATTCTGTTCTTGATGACAGAGGTCTTTATTTTCCGATAGGCCAAGTCTCCTACGTCACAATTGAGTTTGATTCAAAGCCAATATTGAACACAGGAAAGAATATAATTTTTAAACTATCCCTATGGCACAAAAATTTCTTCATTCTACCAAGCAGAATGAAAGTTCTTTGCAGGGATGGTCTATCTCCTTGTGTCTTTTTGACTCCCTCCCCTGAAGTTCAATTATAAAATTTAAGCGACTTTCACAGAGTCACACAGCTATTAACCATTAGAATCTGAACCCAGGTTCTAAGTCTAGTACTTTCTCCACTGTACCACATCAAAAAGGAAAAGCTTGTTAAAGAGAAACTAGTCACAGGCCAGGCTTTTCTTCTACTACTTTTTGTCTTTGGGGTGGTGGGGGTGGGGGGAAGAGATGGGAATCTTAGTTTTCAGGAGCTTGAAGAGGAACTATACATTATCTAGTGTACCTCCACTATACCTCCCACTATTCTCCAGCAAATTATTCCCACTACAACCCCCACTGGCTCTTATCTTTAATCTCTCCATATCTGTTAGTTCCTTCACTATTGCCTACAAACCCTCCCCAAGTTTCCCCCATTAAAAATTTATCCAAGTCTCTCCCTTAAAAAATTCTTCACTTGATCCTATAACCCCTTATATCTCTCATCCCTTTCACAAATAAAGTCTTTGACAAAGTTCTCTATAATCCTCTCTTCTCACTCTGCAGTCTGGCTCCTGACATCATCATTCAACTGAAAATTCTCTTTTCCAAAATTATCCTCGATCTCTTAAAGAAAAAAATCTAATGACTTTTTCTTAATCTTTCTCCTTTCTTTACTTCTCTGTAGCATATGATCACTGTCTCCTCCTGTTTATCTCCCCCTTCTAGGTTTTCATGATGCTGGTCTTTCCTACTTCTCCTCATACGTGCCTACTTTTCTTAGTCTCTTTTGCTGGTTTCTCCATCTGTATCATGTCCACCAACCACAACAGTCCCCTAAAGCTCTATCTTGAGACTCTTTTTTCTCCCCTTGATAATTTTTCTACTTGGTGATCCCAATAGCTCCTATGAGTCCAATGGTAATCTTTGCTGATGATTCCCAGATTTACATAAACCTTCTCTCTTCTGAGTTCCAGTCCACCATTATGAGCTTCCTTTTAGACATGTCAAATCTGACATCTTGTAGGTATCTCAAATGCAACATGTTTAAAACAAAACTCAAGGGGCAGCTGGTGGCGCAGTGAGTAGAGCACCAGCCTTGGAGTCAGGAGTACCTGAGTTCAAATCCTGCCTCAGACACTTGACACACTTACTGTGGTACCTTGGGCAAGTCACTTAACCCCAATTGCCCTGCCTTCCCCCTTCCAAAAAAGAAACAACTCAAATTGTCCCCCAAATTGTCCCTTTTGAAGAATTTCCCTATTACTGTACAGGGCTTGCAACCTCAGTGACATCGCTGACTCCTCACTCAGTCCACATACAGGATCTATTGTTAAATATTATTGTTTAAAGCCAATGCAACCAAGATTAGGAGGGAAGCAGAAAACTGGGAAAGAATTTTTACAACCAGTGTCTCTGATAAAGGCCTCATTCCTAAAATATGTAGAGAACTGAGTCAAATTTATAAGAATACAAGTCATTCCTCCATTGATAAATGGTAAAAGGATATGAACAGTTTTCAGAGGAAGAAAGTAAAGATAGCTATAGTCATATGGGAAAATGCTCTAATTCACTCTTGATTAGAGAAATGCAAATCAAAACAACTCTGAGGTACCATGTCAGATTGGCTAGCATGTCAAAACAGGAAAATTACTGATGCTGGAGATGACGTGGGAAAATTGGAGCACTAATGCATTGTTGGTGGAGTTATGAACTGATCCAACCATTTTGAAGAACAATTTGGAACTATGCTCAAAGGCCTATAAAAATACCCATACCCTTTGACCCTGCAATGCCACTTCTAGGGCTGTATCCCAAAGAGATTATACAAATGGGAAAAGAATCCACATGTACAAAAATATTTACAGCAGCTCTTTTTGTGGTGGCCAAGAACAGGAAATTGAGGGGATGCCCATCAATTGGGGAATGGCTGCTGTGGCATAGGTAATGGAATACTATTGTGCTATAAGAAATGATGAGCAGGCAGACTTCTGAAAAACCTGGAAAGACTTATATGAACTGATGCTGAGCGAGGGGAGCAGAACCAGGAGAACATTGTACACAGTTAGAGCCACACTGTGCAATGACTAACTTTGACAGACTGTCTCAGAACCCTGGTGATTAGAGTCCACTCTGAAAGTCTCATGATAAAAAATACTATCCACATTGAGAGAGAGAATTACAGAGTCTGAATGCAGATCAAAGCATACTATTTGCTCTCTCTGTTTTGTTTCTTCTTTCTCGTGGTTCATTCCATTAGTTGTAATTCTTCTTTGCAACATGAGTAATGTCAAAACGCGTTTAATGTGAATGAATATGTAGAGCCTATATCAGATTGCATGCCATCTTGGGGAGGGAAAAGGAGGGGAAGAGGGAGAAGAGGGGGAGAAAATTTGGAACTCAAAAGCTTGTGGAACTAAATGTTGTAAACTAAAAATAAATATTTTTTTAAAAAATGTATTATTGTTTGTACCTTTCACAACATCTCTACTATATACCTCCTTTCCTCTATTCACATAACTAACAGTGTTCACACCATCATCATCTCTCATCTACTGTACCGTACTCACTTTTTAATTGCTCTGCCTCATCTCTCCACAATCTATCCTCCAACGACCTGTTTACATCTCACACACACACACACACACACACACACACACACACTCATTCCAGTTGCTCTCTATTATCTCCCAGATCCAATATAAAGTCCTCTGCTTTGCATGTAAAGTTCTTCATAACTTGGCACCTTTCTACCTTTCCAGTCTTCTGACCCTTTACTCACCTCCATGAATTCCATGACTCAGCTGTACTGCGCTACTTGAAGTTTATCAATCATTACACTCCATCTCTGTGCTCTCCCTCCTCTTTTAAGCCCCAATTTCCTTCAAGATTCAGCTCAAATCCCACTTTCTACAGGAGGAGGCTTTTCCTAGTTATCCAGCAGCTAGTGCCTTCCTGGCTAAGATTATTTCCACTTAATCTGTATGTATCTTGTCCTACTTAGTTATTTACAAGTCTTCTTTCCCCCTCCAGATCCTGGGCTCCTTATTATCTTTCTTTGCATCCACAGGCCTTTGCACAGTGCCTGGCACACCATAAGCACTCTCAATAAGTGGTTTCTGACTGAACGACTGCACAAAGTATCTCCATCAACTTCTTTCAAGGTTTTTTTGAATCATATTCATAGGAAGAATTTATCACACTTTACTGGTTTTAGATAAGCTTCCACACAAAATGATAGTTAGCTTTTGTTTGCCACATATCCAGGCAACACATCTTGTTAACTTTTCCTTCATGACCTCTCTTCCATCTTTTTGTTTCTCTCCATTCCCAGTATCTCAATCTGCTCCTTTCTCACTACATTCCTCCCCTCTTCCCCTGCAAGCCCACTCCCCCTTCATATTTCACTAGCATCCTAACTAGGCACCTTCTTTATAGTCTCTCTTCTCCAAACTATTCTGAATACCAGTCGGGTTCATCATTCTAAAATACAGTTATTTTTCTCCCACCAAATCATTCCTCTGGTCAAGAGCTATCACTGGACTTCTACTGAACAAAGTCCAAATGAAGAAAGTAACACTCACTATCATGGGGGTGACAATAAGATTGTGGCAAGGAAAGCATTTCTGAACATCATGAAATGAGATGAGGAAGCTGGAGTATAGATAGTCAAGTGACTTACCCAAGGCCTTCAAACATTATTAGAACTAAACATGATCTTAGAGACTATTTACTCCAAAGTCATAAAGTTTATTACTAAGTGGCACGGTTTTTCTGACTCATAAATTAATGCAATAATGCTCCATTATACCATCACTGCTATACAAGTACAACAAATTGGCCATTTTTTGTTGTTTAAAGATTTAAAACTTTTTCATTTAAAATTCAATATGAAACTTCTCAGAAAAAAAAATATTTCCTTGAATAAAGCTCTCCATTTATAAATAAATCAAGTACAATTCCATAGTCATGTTTGTATTACTGTATGCCGGGAGACATTTGGGAAGTTACTGCAAGATCTAGTGCCTTAGGAAACAAATAGAAATTCCTTTTCATTTCATACCTTACAAATATAAGATGCTAGGCTCTCTCAAAGGGCCTGTGGTTCTCCAAGACAGCATTTGAAATCAGTTAGAGGTTTTCAGTGGCTAGTACACTGAGTAACAGCAAGAAAGCAACTAACTAGGAAGGACAAATGGTGAAAAAATGCTAGACTGAAACTATTACCATATCTTCATAAGGAAAAGTTGAATTAAATTAAAGTATTAGGACTCCCTAAAGACAGCTCACAATGGCTTAATGCACCACAAGTAGGGATCTGATTTAGCCAGGAGCAATGAGCTCATCTAGACACCACCACCCTTCCCCTTTTAGAATGAGGAACCTTCAGGGAATCCATTTGTAGCTAAATGAAACAGAATTATAGAATCCTAGAAATGAAACAAGCCTTAGAGATGTAGTTCACTGCTCTTAAAATTTTATAGAAGTAGATACCGAGGTCTTATGAGGTAATATTGGGGTGTAGGGTATGTTCAGGGAGGACTGGTAGCTCTGGTGTGATGGCCCTTTTCAGGGCTGCTTTCTACCTTTGGTGTCCACCTGTTCCACCCAACTCTCACCTGTGGCTCCAAGAAGCTACAGCATGCACAGTGGCCATACCCTCCTAAACCATTTCGGCAGATGGGCTAAGCCAGGTTGAGGGTACCCAAGGGGTCTTACACCCATTGGTGAGCTGGGGGGTGTCTACCCCAAGCCGGTGAAGACTTCCCCTGGTGGAATGGACGGATGAGAACAATTTGTTCCAACAGCCATGAAGGCAGCTGAAACAGGTCCTGTGGAGTGCTTAGAGCATGGTTAGACATTGAAGACACCAAGGTCATCCACTGCACCTCAAGCTACCACCAGTTGTCTTGATTCTGTCCTGCCACTGGGACTGGACTGTCATGACTCTGGAGGAGTGTGTAAGGCTGATGACACTTCTAGCAACTCTGCCTCACTTAAATCCAATTTTATGCAGGAATCTCAAAGCCCTATGGTGATAGGCAAGTGACAAGGCAGCAGGTGAGGATACACTGGGAGCTGTAGTCACAACCCTGCACACAGGCAGCCCAGCCCATGGGGTCATTTCTCACTAGAAGCAGCAATGGGATTCCGCAGCCCTCAGGTGTCTGAGCAGCCTTTTAAGGATCACACTGCTCACCTCCTGGTGTGAGGAAGGGGCTAGAAAAGGTGCCCTGAAAACTGTCTACTTACCCAACCCTGGCGTGATTACCACGGCAGGCAGAGAATGCCACTCTGTGGTCAAAACAAAAAAAATGTACAAAAACATCTATGAAGACATAGAATGCGCACATACATTTATAGACAACACAAAATCCAGTAGACCTGAAAGACGAATAGCAGTTGTTGCAAGAGAACTCAGCAGATATCCAAATAGCAGCCTTGAGTGAAACAAGGCTGGCAAATGAAGGCCAGCTTACTGAAGTTGGAGCTGGATACACATTTTTCTGGAGTGGTCACAGTGAAGGGGGAGCACCGTGAAACTGCAATAGGTTTTGCAATCAAAACTAATCTAGTCAACAAGCTTGTGTGCCTGCCAAAAGGACTGAATGACAGGCTCCTGTCAATGCGATTGCCACTCAAAGGAAAACATCATTCCCCAATCATCAGTGCCTATGCTCCCACCAAGACAAACCCTGATGAGGTCAAAGAATAATTTTATGAAGACCTAGAGACCCTTATTATCAATATGCCAAAAGAGGACAAGCTTATAATTCTGAGTGACTTAAATCTGCTAGAGTAGGCTCAGACTACCAGACTTGTTAGGGAGTCCTAGGGAGGAATGGAGCTGGAAACAGCAACAGCAATGGTCACTTACTACTGAAGACTTGTGCATCCCATGACCTTCTCATCACCAACAATGTCTTACCTAAACGCAATAAAACTTCATAGATGCACCCTTGTAGTAAATATTGGCATTTAATAGACTACGGAGAAGAGACAGGCAGGATGTGAGTGACAAAGCCAATGTGTGGTGCAGAGTGCTGGACTGATCATAGACTTATCCTTTCCAAGCTAAATATTTGCATTCAACAAAAGTGGCGCCCCCAAGGTAAAATGACTACTAGAAGAATTAATGTCAACAAATTAGAGCTAACGTGGAGGGAAAGTTGAGCCAACACACAGTTCTGCTCATTTCACGCAGGAGCTTGACAACTGGCCCTCTCATTTCCTGGCAAACAGAGGAAGAAGAAATGAAAGTATTGTCAGATTTTATATTTTGGGGCTCCAAGATTATTGCAGATGGCAAATACAGCCATGAAATTAAAAGACACTTGCTCCTCAGAAGGAAAGCTATGGCAAATCTGGACAGCATATGAAAAAGCTGAGCCATCACCTTGTTGACAAAGGTCCATATAGTTAAAGCTATGGTTTTTCCGGTAACAACATATGGCTGTGAGAGTTGAACTATAAGGAAAGCTGAGAGCCACCAGCTTTCAAATCATGGTGCTGGAGAAGAGTCTTCAATACTTAAAGAAATTAATTCGGACTATTCATTGGAAGGTCAAATACTGAAGATGAAGTTTAAATGCTGTGGCCACATGATGAGAATACAGGATGCATTGGAAAAGTTCCTAGTGTTGGGAAAGACTGAAAGCAAAAGGAGAAGGGACAGTAGAAGATAAGATGGATAGTGTCATGGAAACAGAAAACATGAACTTGGGACAGAGAGAGAGAGAGGAAGATAGGAGGGCATGGCATGCCATGGTCCATGGAGTCATAAATAGTCAGAATCTACTACCATGATCTCCAGATCTCTTCTAATTCTAACATCTTATACTTCTACAGTAGTCAATTCAACAAGCATTTATCAAAGGCCTGCTATATGTAAGGCACTGTGAATATGAAATATGACCCAGTCCTTGCCTTAAGAAACCTATATTCTACATGAGCCCTGACAGGAAGAAAGGGATCCTGTGAAAAGTCCAGAAGGTGTAGAGGCCCAGAGTAGGTAGATGAGATGAATGAAAGGAACAGAGATGGAAGCTGTGTAAAGAGTGGACCAGTTAGGCCAGAATGTCAAATATGACTTGTCTACCACTTACTACCTGTGTAACCTTGGGCAAATCATTTAATAATCTTGTTATGCCTTGGTTTCCTCATCTATAAAATTGGGGAAGGGGAGGGAACGGACTTGATAGCTCCTATAGTCTTCGTTATCACCTCTTATGATCCTGACTTACTCCTGCTTAAGCAAGGAATTGATACAACTCTTCTGGAAAACAATTTGAAAGTTATTACTAATTGTTGACGCCAAGATGTTTCACTAGAACTATATATCCCAAGCAGGTTACTGACCCACCCCATCCCCCCCCCCAAACCCCAACTATATGAATATTATTTGTGGTAACAAAGAGCTGGTGGGGAGGGAGAAAAGGATGTGCCCAAACACTGGGGAACAGCTAAACAAATCATGGTATAGAAATTAACAGAATATTCCTACACCAAAAAGGAGAGTTAGAATTCAAAGAAACCTGTGAAAACTTCATTAAACAATGCAGAGTAAAATAAGCAGACCCAGAAGAACAATGACCACAACAGTATAAATGAAGTCAAAGTGGAAAGGCAACATGACTCTTGTAAAACATTATCAATTAATGTTAGTGCCAGTCTCTACTCAAGTTAACAGATCACAGCCCTCCCCCATCAATAATCTGTTCTCTGAGAAAATTTACTCCATAAGTGGATTTTCTTGGTCATTTGTTGAAAACTATCCACTGGATCAAAATCAAAATTTATCTTTTAATCTTGATGGTGAAGCTGATTCCCAAAAGCTGATAGACAAGAGGTACAGAATGCGGAATGACTTGATCAATCACCCCCCCCCCAAGGGGGGGTGAGAATGGAGGATGTAGAAGTCATTGGAAAGTGATGGTGGTTTAAAAAAAAAACAAAGCTCTTTAAAAATAATAGAACAATTCCTTTCTCCGTTTCTGGTATGTTACCAAGAAGTCAGGCAAAAATGGCCTCATTCCTAAAGATCACACACCCCAAGCAACTACTTCCCTGGGTGATTTTCAACAGGATGGCGAGTAGCACAACATAAAGAAAAAACACTACTCTTGGGATCAGGAGATTGAGCTTTAAGTCCCAGCACCACTTTCTACCTCTGTTCCCTTGATCATCACTTAGCCTCAAGTCCCTCTTCTGTAAAACAGGAATATCAGTACCAATGCTTTTGAGAGCAAAGTGCTTCCTAAAAAGTTATACTTCCTTTGCATCTAATAAAACAAATTCCTAACACCTATTAAAAAACAAAAAAAAACCTAAACAAAAAAAAGTTATACAAAAAAAGTGGGGGGAAAACCCTGCCCCCATAAGAAAACAGATCTAGCTTCTTCTGGGATACTCAATAAAGCTACCTAACTTAATCCCATAAATTCATATAGCTGGTCAACCAAAAAGGTTCAATAAATATGCCAACTTGTTTGCAGAAAGTCAGGGGTGGAGGTCAGGGGTGGAGGTCAGGACTAACAGAAAGGCAATTAGAAAAAAAAATACTGCTAAAATCTCAATATAACCTACTCATCTTAGAGTAGTATATTGCAACCATGGAAACAACATGTTACTTAAGCGTACGGTTCCAAAACAGTAGATTAGTCATTTTGTATTTAGATACAGCCTAATAATAGGGTCAAAATTAATTAAAAATTGCCAAAATTTCTAAGACAAACTAAATCTTTATTTATTCATTTATTTAGATCTTTAACCTCATGTGGGATCTTGAAATACCAAGAAAAAAACACCCAGCTTCCATCACATGGCCAACATGGAAAACTGAAACAAGTAGCCCATATAAAACTAGTAACCACTTCAACAAAACCTTCCAGAAAGAAGTGACTTCAATGGTTGAAATAGCTAAATAGTAAAATCAAAAGCTACTAAAACAATGAGGCAGCACTTCAGTCAACAGTACTACAGCATCAAACCAAAGCTATTTTCTAAATCTTGACCCCCTACACTAGTAATTTGATACTACAGGGAAAAGAGAGAGAAGGGGGTGGGGAGGTACTAGTAGTTGTTAAGGATGCGCAAAATTTTTTCCTGATTCTTTGTCTATTAAAAGTTCAATTTAATTCATATGAGCAAAGAGCAGTTTTAACTCGGAACATAAGGAAAAAAATGAAATCATTCTTGTCTTTAAGAATCTTACATTTCATTGGGACAGAAAGATTATCCACTATATAGCACTATCAAATGTAGTAGAAACAGCATAGGAATTGAGAGTCAGGAGACATGAGTAGGGTTCTGGTACTGACTCTGCTACAGACTAACTGTGAGATTTCCACTAGTCAGTCCCTAGGCTTTCAGTTTCCTAATCTGTGACATAAGAAAAACAGTGATATAATGGAAAGAGACTTAAATTTCCGTTCATGGAATCTGAGTTAGACGTCTGGATACTGTCTGATCTTGCTTATCTGTAAAACAAAAGGAAAGAATACATGAAAAGAAAAAGAAAAAAGTAAAGAAAAAAACACGTACATGCACACACACACACACCTCTCTCAGCCTCTGAGAAACCTTAACACTGAAAACACCAAAGAGGGCTGCTGAAAGGTAGCAACCACTGTCGGAAATCCTGTGACAACTGCAATTGCTTCTTTAGTTGAAGATTATTTAGATTTTTGAGCACAAGAGGGTCATCTATTCCAATCTTCTCATTTAAAGATGAGGACACAGAAGATGAAAGGTTGCCCTGTGGCAAGGTAAGAAAGGTGGTTCTGCAGAAGCAGGCCTTGAACTCAATTGAAGCCCTTCTGATGCCAATCTACAACTTTTTGTGCCACCTAAAAACAAACAAGACCTCAAAAATGTCTTGCAGTTCATTCAAGGTAGGAATAAACAGCCCCAGTCTGCTTCAGTAACATCTAAAGTAGCCACTGTGGTAGCTGAATCACAAAGAAAGGTTTTAATCGTATCCCATTTCTTCTGAACACAGGGAACTGAAAAATACATTTTAAAAATACTTCTTTGGTGATTTCCCATTTGGCACAACAGACTTCTCCTCACTCTACCCTGAACGCAGAGAGCATTTTATTTGATAATCCCTTAATGCAATTAGGTAATATTGTATATGATACTATATAGTCTAGATGTGAAATTGTATATAATATTGTATATTTGCATCTCATCTTCCTTAGCTTGCACTACTGTAACACAATGAAGACAGGGAGCTTTCAGTTTAGCACAATGCTCCAACTACATAACAGCATCGCAGAATCTCAGAGGTGATTTAGGTTACCTTGTAAAAGAATGGCTTCTACAATACACCTGAAAAGGCAAAGCCTTCAAAGAATTCAATTCAATAAGCATTTAGTAAGTGCCCACCATGTGCCAGGCACTGGGAATACCAAGACAAAAGCTAAACAGTCCTTGTCCTCAAGGACTTCACATTCTATCAAGGAATGCAACATTAAATACAAAATACATACAAATTAATTTGCACCGGCAATTGAGAGGATCTGCATAGGCTTCTATAAGAGGTGCCATCTGACGTAAGTTTTCAGATTATGAGGCAGAGGGAAGACATTCCAGTTAGGAGCAGCAAAGGCATTCTGATAGGAGATGGATTGTTACGGCTGAGAGACAGCAAGAACAACAGTTTGGTTGGGCCATAGAGTACATAGAAGGAGAAGTCAGGCTGTGAAGAGCTTTAAAGGACAAGAGTTTGTGTCCAACCCCACAGGTAAACAGGGAATCACCAGAGTTTATTTAGTAGAAGAGTGACATGTTTAAGGCCTGTGTTTTAGGAAAATCACTTTGGTAGCTGGAGAAGATGGATCTGAGAGTGGAACAGCCTTGAAGTAGAAGGCTACTGAAAACGTCCAAGTGAGAAATAATGAGAGCCTAAAATTAATAGTAGTGGCTGTGAGAAGAAAATAAAAGGAATGGATGCAAGAGATGTAGATGTAGTTGAGACAGAACAAGATCTGGCTCTCAGTTTGCCAACCTAGGATCAGAAATTCAGTGTTATCTTCAATAGTTAAAAGCAACAGGGAAGTTTTAAGGGGAGTGGACTTGGGGGAAAAATAAGTTTTTTGCACTAAGTTTACAGTTTAAAATGCCTATAGAACATTCAGTTCCAAATTTACAACCAAACAGCAGTTTAAGAGGGAGACTAGGACTATATATATTTCAATGTGGTAGTCATTTGAATAGAGATAATAAATGAACCCAGAGAGGCCGATAAATTCACCAAGCAAGAAAACTATAGACAAAATACTTGAGGTATATCCACAATTAGAAAACAAAATGAAAATGGTGATGCAGCAAAAGAGACTGAGGAGGAACAGTCAAATACATAGAAGAACTAAGAGAGAGAAGGGACATAAAACCTAAAGTATTCATCAAGGAGTTTATACTTTAGCAGGAGAGATAAAATATGTAGGCAAATTACCATCACAAATTAAAATATATAAGAGTATAGAATGTTATGAAATCAGATGAGCAAGAGATTACTTCTAGGAAGAAGCTATGGAGAGGAAAGTGTCACAAAAATTTCACAGGGGGTAGCGCTTCAATTAAATATTCTGGTATCCACAGAAAACCATTTAGAACATTTAATAAATTTCATACCCAAGTTAATTAGTAATTTTGTCAAAACAGATTTCTTTTATAGTTGTCCTACATAATCATATGTAGGACAGACTGCCTTTGTAAAATTGTGATTCTTATCTCAAATCAAGTTTTTCATTATAGTGATTATAAATGTGCTTTGGGTAGAGATGGCCCGCTAAGATTAAATCAAACCATTAATTCCCTTCTCAACAATGTTTGTATATGGCTTCATAGGATAATATTGCTTTATCTCAGACTAAATCTATACTGACTTTCCAAGTGGCAAGAAATAGTTTGTTTAAACAAGCTCCTATATAGAGAAAACTTCACCTGATGCTAAGGTTAATGAATTTATATTTACTGAATCATATTTGTGCTATTTACATAATGGTCATGGTACTGTTTAAGCACTTAAAAATGTGGTTTAAAGTTCAGCTACAATAAGTTTAGTATCCCATAACACACTGCAATCAGTTACCAGTTTATCTATTCAAAGTCCACCTTCATTATTCCTAAATTTTCTCATTTACTGTCTTGAATCATTTTATTTTCATAGTAGTAATTTACCTAAGAATTTACTTTTAAGATATTTCCTAGTATGGAGATTCCACATGTTAGCCAGACTCTTTGCAATGGTCATGTATATATGCTTTTAAATAGTCAATAACATATACATATATACACATATACATATATGCCAAATGTGAACATAATACTGACTGGTTAATGCAATCCACATTTACAGTAACACTTTACATATCTGAGCCTCAAAATAGTTTAATAAGGAAACTGGGTTAGTAGTTATGGAACTAGGACTCACTCAGATCTATCAAGTCCAGTGCTCTTTGGTCTTGCAGCAGGGAGCAAATCAAGAGGCATTTAACAAGCACTTATGTGCTAAGCACTGGGGATAAAAGAATGTTTAAAATAAAAAAGTCTCTGTTCTCAAGCAGCTCACAGTCTAATGGAGAAGAAAATACACAAACAAGATGTGTACAGGATAAAGAGAAGGCACTAGCATTAAGGTCAATCAAAAAGGCTCCATGTAAAAGGTGGGACTTCAGCAGAGACTTAAGAGAAACAGTTATTCTGTTATCATGCTTCAGTGGCTCGAGGCGAGAATTTCTTTGTAGTCAAGAAAAAGGTTGCTATGATCAACTTGCTTTTGTGCTTTTACCACAGGCATCCAACTGAATTTACCTTTTATCATACATTCAGTGATGGTATGGTCTCCTAGATGCAAGAGCATCCTACTAGGATCAAATTGCACATCCATGAACAAAATGAGGCTCCAGGCAATGCCGTAAAAATATAGCAAGGGGACAGCATCTTGTTCTGGGCAATGAAGCCACAATTTCTTCAGTCAGAAGCAAGTCACCTGCAATCCTAGATGATGTCAAGGAAAAAGCAGGCGTGATTCAAGGTAAGAATCTTGGAGTCAGATTATACAAAGGTTTAAAGTGACTATGCCGAAAACACAGAATCTAGAAAACTATGCCAACATTGAGGCCATTCAAACTTACAAGTATCAAACTCATACGTGTATAACTCTACACAATTCATGGTATACAAATTTTCCCAGTCTACATAAAGTCATGAGACAGGGTAGAAGTCACTGAATATTAACTTCAATATTCCATACAGATTCAACTCAAATAGTAAAGCTTTTTGTGGCTAACCTGCTGGAGAAGGCCTTCTACAATATGTGCTTCTACTTTCCTTCCCTCACTCATCTTAACTCTCTATAATCTGGCTTCCAACCTCACCATTCAACTGAAATCACTCTTCTAAATTACTAACAGATCTTTTAATTGCTGAGCCAATGGCCTTTTCTCAATTCTCCTCTTCACTGACCTCTCTACAAGCCTCTGACACTCACTTTTCAGTGATGCTCTTTTCCTAGCTACTACTTCTCTTTGGGTTTTGAGACACTACTCTTCCTGGTTCTCCTCCTATCTAACTGCTCTTTTTCTGGCTCTTCGTTCAAGTCATGCTCCTTCTTCATGGGAGTCACACACAACTCTGCCCTGTCCTTTTCTCCTTCTATGCTATTTCACTTGGCGAGCTCATCAGCTCCCATGGATTCAGTTACGATCTCTAAATAAATAATTCTCAGATCTACTTATTCAGGCCAAAACTATCTGCTAGCTTCCAGCCTCCTATCTCCATCTATTAGATATCTCAAACTGGATGTCCCACAGGTCTTGCAAACTCAAACTCCAAAGCCAAATTTTTCATCATTCTGCCCAAACTCTATCCCACCTTCTTCCTTATTGCCATTGAGGCATCACCAACCTCTCGGTCAAGGATAGGTGTCAATCCTTGACTCCTCACTCTCTCTCACCCCTCATATCCAATTTGTTGCCAAGGCAATGAAAGTATTACACTAATTTTACAAGTTTAGAAATAAACTCAGATTAAATTAAAGGACTTACCCAATGCCATGTAGCCCTTACAGAAGCACAATGCAACAAATTCAGGAAACTGAACTTTTTAGCACAGGTTTTAGTACTCACTGGAGAAGGCAAACCACTCTAGCATCCTTGCAAAAAAACCAAACCAACATAAATAGTATGGTGAACAGGGTTATGAAGAGTTGGACACAACTGAACAGCAAGAAGACTAGCATTTAACCAATAATGAAAACTTTTGGTTGTACAGGCAACATTTGTGTGTAAGGGCAGGAACATGTAAAAAACAGAATCTAGAAGAAAGCTCAGTTTTTTATCCAACACATCTACTGCCCCACTATCACAAAATGGGGGAGTCATTTATTTGATAGAAGCTCTCATACAGCAGAGCATACAAAGTGCTGACTAGGTATTTACCCTAGCTCATCAGTATGAGTCAGCAGCAGATAGTGTTTGGGGAAGGGGGGAAAAGCATCAGCTGACCAAATGGAAGAACTGGAGTACTGTCAGCATTTAAACCAGGGGTAGAAATATCACCGGCTGCAGACTTGCCCACAGCCATGCTTATGATAGCTTGTATTTAAATAGCATTTTAATATTTACAAAACATTTTCCTCACAACATTCTTCACAATAAATCTGTGAGTTAGGAGGAATTAAGTATTACAAATGAGAAAATCAAGGTTCAATAAGGATGATTTACTTGCTCATAAACTAGCCAGAGCTGGGATTTAAACCAAGGGCTTTTGACTTGACTTTTTGACCACAATGTCAGAGCTGGAAAGGACCTCAGATTATCTAGTCTAACCCAAACCTGAACAGGAATCTATCCTACAATATGGAAAGCAGACTCTACTTGGAGACCTTCAGTGATGGAAATCTTCCCCTCTCATGGGAAATACATTCCACTTTTGGATAGCTCTCATAAATAGGAAGTTTTTCCTTTACATTAAGTCAAAATCTGCACTTCTGCAAATTCCACCCTATACTTCCCATAGCTCTTATCTACAAGATCAAATAAAATAACTGTTCCAATACCTGAAGACAGCTATTGCATTCATCACCAGCCTTATTTACACATCCCCAGCACACATCACACCTAGTCTTCTCTTCTCTAAGTGCTTCTGCTCTTAAAGACTATTCAGCCCTGGTTCAAAACTGGTGCTCTCACAACTATGCCCATACTTCAAGATGAAAATTATCCTATAATCATAGAGGGATAGAAAGAACCTTAGATAACATCTAATAATTTGATAGATGAGAAAACTGTTAAGAGAGAGAACCTGCTAAAATGACTTATGCTCACAGCTACCAAGTCACAGCCAAGAAAATCTGATCCAGATCCTGATTCCAAATCCAGCATTTTTTCTACCACACCAGTCAAATATTCCAATAAGGGGACTCCATTACTTCATTTAAAAGTAATTATAATTGCAACACTATTCGACTGTTGGTGGAGTTTCGAACTTATCCAACCATTCTGGAGAGCAATTTGCAACTACGCCGAAAGGGCTATAAAAATGTGCATACCCTTTGACCCAGCAATACCACTTCTAGGGCTATATTCCAAAGAGATCATACAAGGGGGGAAGGTTCTGTATGCACAAAAATATTTATAGCAGCTCTTTCTGTGGTGGCAAGAAGTCAAGGAGATGCCCATCAATTAGGGAATGGCTAAACAAATTGTGGTATATGAATGTAATGGAATACTTTTGTGCTCTAAGAAATGAGGAGCAGACAGACTTCATAAGAACCTGGAGATTCTTATATGATCTGATGACGAGTGAAGGGAGCAGAACCAGGAGAACATTGTACACAACCACAAACACACTGCTTCTGTGATGATGAACTGATAGAATTGGCTCTTTTCAACCACGCAAGGTTCTAAGACAGCTCCAAAAGACTCAGGATGGAAAAGGCTATTCACATACAGAGAAAGAATTATGGAATCTGAACACAGAATGAAGCAAACTATTTGCTTTTTTTAATCTTATTTTATTTTTGGTTTTGTTACATATTTCACATGGTTCATTTCATTGGTTACAATTCCTCTTTACAATCTGATTATTGGGAAAAGAAGTTTAATGTGAAGTATTTGCAGAACCTATATCAGATTATGTGCCGTCTTGGGGGAGGGGGGAAGAGAAGAAGAGGGAGAAAATTTAGAACTCAAAAACTAGTGGAACTGAGTACTGTAAACTTTTAAAAAATTAATTAAAATTTTTTTAAAATTAATTATACATTTTTATTTATCTCCCCACTGTGAGCCAAGCTAAACCTGTTTATGTCTAAGAGCCAGAAGTTTCTACAAAGTGTCTGAGTGGCTACTTATTGCTTCTAGGATAAAATACAAAACTCTTCTGCTGCCTTTAAAGCTATTTACAATTTTAACTCCAGCCTACTTTTCCAGGCTGACAAACTCATTATTCAAAGGAATGGAATAAGCATTTACATAGAACCTACTATGTGCCAGGCACTGTGCTGAGCACTTTTTATGAATATTATCTCATTTGATCTTCACAATAACCCTTTAAGGTAGGTGTTATTATTTTTACTCCCATTTTACAGATGAGTAAACTAAGGCAGACAGAAGTGACTTGCCCAGAGTCACACAGTTATTAAATGTTAGAGGCTGGATTTGAACTCAGGTCTTCCTGCTTCTAAGCCTAGTGCTCTATCTCCAATGCTACCAGCTGCTTCTCTATTACTGATGCTGTGTTATACCCAAAGTGGCCTACTTGCCGCTCCTTATAGATAACATTCCATCTCTTTCTTTTATACTATTTCTCTTTTAGGAATCTCCAATTTCCCCTAAAGAGCACTCTTCTTTCTCACTTCTACCCCTCAGGATGCCTAGCTCTCTTCAGTGTTCAGGTCAAGTGTTCCCTCTTTCCAGAGGCTTTCCAAAAGCTCCTGATCCCCCCCCCAATGACTTTGTATTTGTATTTTATATCACACACACACACACACACACACACACACACACGCAATATATATATATATATATATATATATATATATATATATATATATATATATATATATATATATATATATATATATTTACCCATCTGTAAAGAAGCTACATGTAGTTCTTATATTTGTATTCCCAATGCCAAGCTCACTGCCTGTCACAACTGGCACTTACTAAATGCTTGCTGATTAACTGCCAAAGAGGGTTTAAGGCACCAAATAAGAACATGTTCTAGTATAGAATATGGGGAAGGTGAGTTTGAATGATTTTTCAGGAGTCTTGTTTTAAACTGAATATTTTATAAACTTTACGCTATTTTATCACAAAGTGGCAGCTTATTATGTAAAGAGCACTAGAGTTAGAGTCAAAGGACTTGGGTTCAAGTCTGAACTTTGACACTTCCTAGCCATGTGACACTAGGCAAAGTCACACCTCTCAGCCTCACCAAACCTATAGAAAGGTCAACCCTAGCTGACCTTTAAGTATTTGATTTTCCAAAGGCTTGTTTTGGTTTTTAGATTTTCTTAAGCATCTTTGAGCCACTTTCCCCCCAGAAGAATAGCTTTATAGTGAAAGTTCATGGAAGATTAGATTTTGTAGATAAGGTGCTATTCTTCAAACTGTTGCCTGTAAGGTGAAATACACCTTAATAATTACGGAAAAAGCAAGGTTCCCAAGCCCCAAGGCATCCTTTAAAAGCTTGCCAGTAACAAATATGTTAAGTAGAGAAGCCTTTATTAAAAAAAAAAAGCCAAAACAATTCCATCTGTTAACAAAAAATTAACTGTTGAATTAAAGGTTCCAAATTCAAAGACAACATGACTATTGTAAAAAAAATATATATTTATTAATATGTAAAAACAGCTTTCTTCTAAAAGAAAAGTACTTTACAAACAGGCTATACTAGGGCATTTTTAAGATATTTTACAGGATAATATTAGTTTAGTGACTTGGTTAAAGAGGAAGTGAAAGTTGCCAAATCAACAGTTTAAGGTAGGACATGTGAACCAAGATATATAAATTTTGAATGTTACTCTATTAACCATTTCTAACTACATGATTAACAAAAACACTCAGGTCAGTGAAGAGGGCAGAAGAGGGTGAGCTTTAAAGAAAGAGTACACAAACCTTCCTCCAGCTATTCTGGAGTTATAGTATTCAAGCAGAAGAGTGAACAAAAATAAACTACTTGACAAGACATTTTAGGGGAATATTTTTCTTAATGTGGCATAAAAGTGAGGAAAAGAAAACTATGAACCATTATAATTGAAAAGCTAATTACATAAAAATTTTACATATATGAACACACATATACACAGTTATGCCCAGAAGACAGAGCAACCTGATGATTTCACACAAGAACTGAAACATTTTCCCCTAGGCACTGTTTTTCAAAAATTCAGATCATACTATAGTCTACTGTGCTCTATGGGATGGACATTTTTTGTTTACCAATGCTCACAACTACTGTGCTCTATGGGATGGACATTTTTTGTTTACCAATGCTCACAACTCAAGGTAGATGTTATAATAATAGCAGGCATATATATATTATATACATGCATATAAAAAAATATATATGTATATCACTTTAAGGTTTGCAAAGTGCTTTACAAATATTAACTCATTTTATCCTCACAAGAACCCTGAGAGGTAGGTGTTATTATCTCCATTTTATAGATGAGGAAACTGAGGGATAAAGTGATTAAATGAATTGCCCAGGGTTACACAGCTAGTAATTTGTCCACAGTAGCATTTGAACTCAGGTCTTCAAGATTCCAGGTCCAGTACTCTATCCACTTTACCACGTAGCTATACATACTGAAAATTCTCTTTAAGGGAATCTTTTCAAGAAATATCCAAAATAAGCTTACAAATTTGGAGTTGGAAGTACATATTGCACAAAAGATCTTGCCACAAGGTTTTTCCCCCACCAATGGCTTTCCATTATGGATTGTCATGGCAAAGAAAAACAAAAACCTCTCCACAGTTTTGGAAGAATGAAATTCACAAATAACCCAGAAAATAATGAATCCCCATGGCAGACTTACTCAGGCTATAGAAAACTAATGAAGAATTATGTATAAGAAGTGGCATGCAAGATTATCAGAATTATCATTATGCTCCTAAGGCCAGAAAAAGAGATGACCAGTGAAGTAGCAAAAATGAGACATGAGATGGACAGACCAATTGGTAACCTAATAGTGGAAAGATCACAAGTTTTATCAAGGCTCTCAATCTATTTCTACTACTTACCAGCTATGTAGCCATGGGCAATTCACTTTCCTTCTCAAAGTCTTAGTTTTCACATCTACATTTATAAAATGATGATATTGGGGGAAAAAATGAAGACAGTGATTGTACTAATCTACTCATAAGTCTAATGTGAATAAAACGCTTTGTAATGGTACCCACAAGATAGTGAAAGAATAAGAAGGTCTCTATGATACACAAATGAAATGAGGGAGCTACCAAAGCTTCGATAACCTTCATTTGGGGAAAGAATTAGATTAATCGAACCAGAGTTCTGATACTTAGAATTTCTTATTAAGGCTCTCTTCTGAAACACTAAAGCATCAAATGGTTTTCATTTCATTTGGAAGTTTGCTCATAACCATACTTCTTTTCTTCCACCTCTCCTCCTCCCTGGCTCTTACGAACCATGTTTTTGGTCTTCTTTATGACCTTTGTCCATCACCTCCCTTCTGGCTTTACCTAGCTTAGACCTCAAGGTCTATCTTTTCAACACTGTCTTCACCATTTTGTACCCTCAACCTTCTTGACCTTTTACTTCCTCATTCTTCTAATCCATAATCCTGGATAACTCCATCATCTTGATTTCTGGGGTCTGGCAGACAAAAGTTATAAAATCCTACTAAATTAAAACTATAAATTCAAGATAATCTCAAATGAACCTTCTTTACTACCTGACAATCCTTTTACTTAGCTGTTATTGCCTCCATCACATTCCAAACACATTACTTTTTAAATCTTTTTCATATTCTTACAACTTCTAACTCCTCCAAATGCTTTCACATAAAAGGCTCTCCTCTACGTCAAGAGCAACACCTCCCAACTTCATGTTAATGTTCTATAAACTTTATACTATTTATCACGCAGTTTATTATGCAAAGAGCACTAGACTTAGAGTCAAAAGACTTGGATTCAAATCTGGACTTTAGCATTTTAAAGCCTTGAAACACTAGGCAAAAGTCTCAGCCTCGCCAAACCTATAGAAAGGTCAGCCCTGAATTACTTATCAACTAGCTCTTCTTTTACTGGCACTGATCTAAGTAATCTAGAATACTTCTTCATCTTGGTATGTGGAACCAATGATAGAGACTGGCCCTCTTCAGCCACACTATGAAGGAATACCCCAAAGGAGATACAAGTAGCTAGCTCGTATGCCCTTATTCCCAGCCAGCTAGGCAATTGTCAAAGGTAGTCAAGCAGCTGGGTATCCTAAAAATGTTTGCATGCACTCTCTATATACATGGGTCCATGACACTATCAAGCTACAATAATATACTCATAAGTGTAATGGGCAGCCCTGACACCAGGTCACTTTTCAATACATCTGTCAAGAGCAAAGTAACAAACTCAAGAGATGACCCAAAGTTGTAAGAGGTAACACGGGTAACTGAACTACACCTTCCCCTATATTAATACTTTGTTTGTAACCAGCAATAACAAAACAAACCGCTTATCTGATATCTATACATCTCTAAGAATGCACTCTGCTCAGTATCGAGCAGTAGCTGCCATTCGTAGCTGTCATTAAATTTTATATTTTATGCACCCACGTATACACATTGTATTTTAGGTGATACCTTAGAGGTTGTTGTTCAGTCCTTTTTCAGTTGTGTCTGACTCTTCATGACCCCATTTGGGGTTTTCTTGGCAGAGATAGTGGAGTGGTTTGCCATTTCCATTTCCAACTCATTTTACAGATAAGGTCACTGAGGCAAACTAGAGTAAGTAACTTGCCCAGGGTCACTAAGTGTCTGAGGCCAGATTTTAACTCAGGAAGATGGTCTTCCTCACTCTAGGCCCAGCACTCTATCCACCACACCAACTAGCTACCCCTAAAGTTATAGGTATCTCCTCGAATAACAAGCAAAAACTGGAACAAACTATTTGTTTATTTAAAAAGAGGTTAAATCAAAAGAAGGCTCCTATATAATAAAACATGTATACATGAAACTCATTTTCTCAAAGTTCAAAGAAACTTATTTACCAAGGACACCATCATCTCATATTTGAATTGTTTAATAATAATTTCTCTCTACCATCATTCCCTATCCTGTCCAAACTACCCTGAACACTGTAACTAGACAAATTTAAAGGCATCCCTTCCATATCAAATGATCCACATGCAAAAGAGCCTATAAGGCCTCCAAACAACTGTCTTATTTTGGAGCACTTCTATCATTTTAACAATCCCAAAAAACACTATCGTCATTCATGTATGACTTTTTAACCCTCGGAGCCCTTACTAAACTAAGCGGGTTCATCCTAACAAAGGAATCCTTTGCCCCAGTTTTGACCTTCCATGTTTGCCACTACTTGCTTAAAGCCTATCTAGCTCAAGCACCACTTCCTCCATGAATCCTTCTCCAACTACTTGAACCTGGTCATTTTACCTTAACTTTTTTTACCCAGGAGCCATCAAGTTCAAAGACTATCTGAAATACAAATACCTTATACAACAACCCAAACAATTCAGCTTTTGCTTGAAGAGTTCTAGTTTGGGAACTCAACTTTATGTACAGTAAACCTTCATTCCTTCCAAAGATGATGGAAAACAAAAGTGTCAAAAGATTAGGGGCATTGCTTTACTTTTCTTAACAAAGAGGCAGAATGTCTTCAAAAACAAGTAATGTCAAACTAAATTCATTTCTTCCCCTTCCTCCCTGCTTCCAAAAAGCCTATTAACCTGGTAGATCAGGGGTGCGGAGAAATGCTATAGTCCAAGTTTACCTAAGCAAAGCACTTGACAAAGTCTCTCACGGTAACCTTGTGGACAAGATGTAGGTAGTCCTGCAATTAGGTGAATTCAAAACTAGATTAATGAACCAAATACGGTTTATTGTCTATTTGGATGGAGAACTCCAGTGTGGTGCCTCTAGGATAGATCCTTGGCCTTGTGTCAGCAATTTTATTAATGCCTTATATGAAGGCATAGATGGCATGTGTATTTGTATATTAAACAAAGCTGGGAAGGATAGTTAATAAGTCAGTTAATAAAGTCAGGCTAAGACAGTAGCTTCGAAGCCAGTAATATGAAACTTAATAGTAAATAGTTCTATCATAAGTGTAAAGTCTTGAATTTGAGTAAAAAAAAGCAATTTCATGGAGATTTGTAATTCCATATGGAATAAAATCTGTGATTATGACAATGTTCTTTTTGGATTTTAAATTCAGAATAAAATTTTAAAAAGAAAAAGAAAAACACCATTTCTGACAACACAAGACAGTTAGGGTTCTTTTAATGGACTTCAGCCTCAGTAAGTTAATAGGATGACACAGTAACCAAGAAAGCTGATGCAATCTTGGGTTCCATTAAGAGAACTTTAGCATCCTGAATAAGTAAAGTGAATGCTTATCCATATTCTGCTCTGGTTTGACTACATCTGGTATTCATTTCTACACATTAACACTACAAGTCACTGATAAGACAAATCATATCTAGGTGGAACAATCAAGATGAAAGTAAATAACATGAGGATGTACTGAAGGAATTGGGGTGTTTAGTTAAGAATTAGGGACATGACAGGGCAGAGCCAAGATGGCAGCTGGAAAGCAGGGACTTGCTTAAGCTCTCCCCCAAAGCCCTCCAAACACCTGTAAAAAATGGCTCTGAACAAATTCTAGAGCTGCAGGACCCACAAAATAGCAGAGGGAAGCAGGTCTTCAGCCCAGGACGGCCTGGATGGTTGCCGGGAAGGGTCTATTGCATGGTGCTGGGAGCGGAGCACAGCCCTGCCTGGGGGAGCTGGGACAGACCAGACAGGGAGTTGGCCTGAATCAGGCCTTAGGGCCATGAATCATTGAGCTGTGGCAGTTGCCAGACTTCTCAACCCACAAATGCCAAAGACCACGGAGCACATTAGTAGGTAAGCTGCTAGATCGGGTTAGAAAGAGGTCTGGCCCAAGCACTGGGGGTGGCGGAGGCGGTGCGGAGGCGGCGCTCCAGTATCAGCTGCTTCAGGAGTCCTCGGCTCAAAGCGGCAGACCAGAGCAAGAGTGCAGGGCTTGCTGTGCCTTCCTTGGATCTGGGTTGCAATCCTGGTTGGAAGTTCTTGGGGGAGGAGGAGCGCTGGTGTGGCAGAGCTTGCAATGAAGGTGGAATAGAAGTAGCTCTGAAAACAGTAGCGCTTGGACCCTAAAGCTTGGGACAAAGCACTCTCTATTCTACAAGCAGTCATACCCTGACAAAAAGCTCAAAGGTCAAGTAGTTGGCTGTGAACATGAACAGGCAGCGAAAAAAGGATGCAGACTCAGACTCAAGAATCTTTTAGGTAACAAAAAAGATCAAAACGTATAGCCAGAAGAAGTCAAAAAAGTCAAAGAGCCTACATCAAAAGCCTCCAAGAAAAATATGAATTGGGTTCAGGCCATGGAAGAGCTCAAAAAGCATTTGGAAAAGCAAGTAAGAGAAGTAGAGGATAAATTGGGAAGAGAAATGAGAGAGATGCAAGAAAACCATGAAAAACAAGTCAATTACTTGCTAAAGGAGATCCAAAAAAATACTGAAGAAAATAACACCTTAAAAAATAGACTAACCCAAATGTCAAAAGAGCTAAAGCCAATGAGGAGAAGAATGCCTTGAAAGGCAGAACTAGCCAAATGGAAAAGGAGATCCAAAAGACCACTGAAGAAAATACTACCTTAAAAACTGGATTGGAGCAAGTAGAAGCTAGTGACTTTATGAGAAATCAAGATATTATAAAACAGAACCCTGAGCAATGAAAAACTGGAAGATAATGTGAAAGATCTCATTGGAAAAACCACACTGACCTGGAGAACAGATCTGGGAGAGATAATTTAAAAATTATTGGACTACCTGAAAGCCATGATCAAAAAAAGAGCCTAGACATCATCTTTCAAGAAATTATCAAGGAAAACTGCCCTGATATTCTAAAGCCAGAGGGTAAAATAGAAATTGAAAGAATCCACTGATCACCTCTTCATAAAGATCCCAAAAAGAAAACTCCTAGGAATATTGTTGCCAAACTCCAGAGTTCCCAGGTCAAGGAGAAAACACCGCAAGCAGCCAGAAAGAAACAATTTGAGTATTGTGGAAACACAATCAGGATAACACAAGATCTAGCAGCTTCTACCTTAAGGGACTGAAGGGCTTGCAATATGACATTCTGGAGGTCAAAGGAACCGGGATTAAAACCAAGAATCACCTACCCAGCAAAACTGAGTACAATGCTCCAAAGCAAAATATAGACTTTCAATAAAATAGAAGACTTTCAAGCTTTCTCAGTGAAAAGACCAGAGCTGAATAGAAAATTTGATGTTCAAATACAACAACCAAGAGAAGCATGAAAAGGTAAACAAGAAAGAGAAATCATGAGGACTTACTAAAGTTGAACTGTTTTGTTTACTTTGCTA
Organism: Trichosurus vulpecula; assembly: GCF_011100635.1. Lineage (NCBI taxonomy): Eukaryota > Metazoa > Chordata > Mammalia > Diprotodontia > Phalangeridae > Trichosurus > Trichosurus vulpecula. Next base: position 90,323,168 of record NC_050573.1, on the reverse strand, counting down.
CATGGAAAGATGATGTGTGTCATTCATAAGACCTTTCTCAGTATTAGGGTAGATGAAGAGAATATACATACATACATACACACACACACACACACACACACACAAAGACAGAGGACACAGAGTGAGTTGAATATGAAGGGATGACAGCTAAAAAAATCAAATTAAGGGATGAGAGAGGAATATATTGAGAGAAGGAGAAAGGGAGAGATAGAATGGGATAAATTATTTCACATAAAAGTAGCAAGAAAAGCAGTTCTGTTGAAGGGAAGGGGGGCAGGTAAGGGGGGAATGAGTAAATCTCGCTCTCATTGGATTTGACTTGAGAAGGGAATAATATACACACTCAATTGCGTATCTTACCCCACAGGAAAGTAGGGGGAAGGGGATAAGAAAGGCGGGATGATAGAAGGGAGGGCAGATAGGGGGAGGAGGTACTCAAAAGCAAACACTTTTGAAAAGGGACAGAGTCAAGGGAGAAAACTGAATAAAGGGGGACAGGATAGGAGGGAGCAAAATATAGTTAGTCTTTCACAACATGAGTATTGTGGAAGTGTTTTACATAATGATACATGTGTGGCCTATGTTGAATTGCTTGTCTTCTTAGGGAGGGTGGGTGGGGAGGAAAGAGGGGAGAGAATTTGGAACTCAAAGTTTTAAAATCAGATGCTCAAATGAAAAAGTTGTTTTTGCATGCAACTGAGAAATAAGATAGGGCATAGAAATCTATCTTGTTCTACAAGAAAGTAAGGGAAAAGGGGATGGGGAGGGGGAGTGGGGGGCAGAAGAGAAGGCTGACTGGGGAACGGGGCAATCAGAATATATGCGATTTTGGAGTTGGGGGGAGGGTAGAAATGGGGAGAAAATTTGTGACTCAAAATCTTGTGGAAATCAATGTTGAAAACTAAAATATTAAATAAATAATAAAAAAAGAATTAGGGACATGACTACTTATGCCTTCAAGTTTTGGGGGGGGCTAGCATATGGAAAAGAGATTATATTTTTTCAACCTGGTGTTAGAGGCCAGATGAGGTGACATGTCAGCTCAGTAGAGTGGAAAGATCACTCAATTTGGAGTTTGAGAACGCAAGTTCAAATCCTGTCTCTATGATTTACTTGTATATGTCTTTGGGCAAGTAATTAAATCTTTCTGTTTCCTTATCAGCAAAATGAGCAAGTTAGACTAGATGGGCTCTCAGAGACGTTGTTATTTTTAAAACATATGATCCTATAAAGTTAGAGTCAGATTGCAACTTAACATAAGGAAAAATTATCCAGGTAGAGACTGTACTAGATGGCCACTGAGTCCCTTCCCACTCTGATTCTCTAGAGGGTAGACTAGATGGAGTAAAGAGGTCCAATTAGGAAGGTATTACAATAGTCAAGGCAAAAGATAACTCAAAAATGTGTTGTCTATTTAACTAGTTTCTGAAGTCTGAGCCTGTTGAATACAGGGCAGTGCAGGGGGAAGATGTGCTGCCAGAGGACCTGGATTGTCACTTAATTTGTGGCCTAAGGCGAGTCAGGTCTCTTCTCTGGGCCTCAGCTTCCTATAAAATGTGGAGGTTAGAACAGAGGACCCCTACTGTCTCTTCCATCTCTTAATTCTCTTCTCTTGTGCCTTAGTTGATCAGCATTAAAGAAAGACCCAAGCCCCATCCCAGCTCAGCCCGACGGCAGACTATGACCTTGGGTGAGTTACTCAAATCCCAAGAGCATCAGTTTTATGCTCTGTAAGGAGAGAGAATCTGACTCGGACTTGACTTTCCCCACCTCTAACAGGAAAGTGCGGAGAGCAGAGGGAGGAATAAATGATTTAAGCTCCCCCCAACTCTAATAATCAATCATTCTATTATCAATAGGATGATTACCTTCAGGTAAATTCTGAGTTCTCCTGACTTGATGAATGTAGAGTTTCATTTCATATCCTCCGTATCCTTTTAAATTGTGTTCTTTGAATTTTTAATTAGCAAAATGGTTTTAAACTGAACTTTATGGTCCATGAGTGTTCATTACATTTTAACCCCTGAACCTGCTGTTTGAAGCCTCATTTAGGCTTGCCCTACAATACACAAGTATGGAATTTTAATGTTCATCATTAGTAGTCTGTGCTTATTTTATTAACAAGACTTATCAAATTTTCTTTCATATACATAGGCACTTGGCTCTTTTGCCTATGTAACAGGAGTTACGGAAATGAGAAGCATTGTTACTCATCTGAGGGAATCATGACCACTTCCAGTGGGCCACATAAGGATTCAATGAAGGACTTTGTGCTATGGGATAACGAAGCTGTGTCTCCTTCGTCCTCTGAAGGCAGCAAGGTAAGTCAAAGAAGCTACTGGCCCAAAGAGGACTGGAAAGAAGATCTACTCAGGAAACTTTAAATGGAGGGACAACTTCTGCTCTTGTTCTCTTTCCTTTCTCTCTCTGGGACTTCTCATACCTTTCCCTCATGGAGAGTTACTTCTGAAAGGAATCAGGTTCCAATCCCAACTCTACTAATTACTCTCACAATTCAAGGGAGGATGGTGGAAGAGAATAAATAAAATGTAGATAAGTAGGATGCAAAGTAGAAAGTAACAGGAACAAAGGAAAAATCCAAAGCATTCTGAGAAAATGACATAAATTATTCTCAAGTATACAAAGGATTATATCTAAACAATTGGAAAAATATTAATTGCTCACAGGTAAGCCAAGCCAATGCATTTTAAAAAAAAAATCACAACTCTACCTAAATTAATAATTATTCAGTGTCATAAAAATCAAACTACCCCCAAAAAAGTACTTTATAGAGCTAGAAAAAAATAACAAAATTCATCTGTAAGAATAAAAGATCAAGAATATCAAGGGAATTAATGGGAAAAAATGTGAAAGAAGGTGGCCTAGCTATACCACATCTCAAACTGTATTATAAAGCAGTAATAAACAAAACAATCTGGTACTGGTTAAGAAATAGAATGGCAGATCAGTAGAATAGATTAGGTACACATTACAAAGTACTAAATGACCATAGGAATCTAATGTTTGATAAGCCTAAAGATCCAAGCTTTTGGGACAAGAACTCACTATTTGACAAAAACTGTTGGGAAAACTGGAAAACAGTTTGGCAGAAACTAGGTATAGATCAAGACCTTACACCGTATACCAACATGAGGTCAAAATGGGCACATGATCTAGACATAATGGATTATATCATGGAAAATTAGGGGAGCATGGAATAGTTTACCTGTTAGATCTATGGATAAGTGAAGAATTTATGACCAAACAAGAGATAAGAGAACATTATGACCTACAGAATGGATAATTTTGATTATATTAAATTTAAAAGTTTTTGCACAAACAAAACCAATACAACCAAGATCAGAGGGAAAGCTGAAAGCCAGAAAAAAATTTTTTTTTTATCAAGTATCTCTGATAATGGCTTCATTTCTCAAATATGTAGATAACTGAATCAGACTTACAAGCATATAAGTCATTCCCCAATTGATAAATAATCAAAGGATAGGAGCAGGCAGTGTTCAAACGAAGAAATCAAAGCTATATATAGTCATATGAAAAAATGCTCTAAGTCACTATTGATTAGAGAAACGCAAATTAAAGCAAAGGACTATAAAACTGTGCATACTGTTTGACCCAGCTATATGCCTACTAGGTCTATATCCCAAAGAGATGAAAAGAAAAAAGGGCCTATTTATACAGCTTATTTTGTGGTGGGAAAGAACTGGAAATTGAGGAGACATTTATCAACTGGATGTGATCAACTGAGTAGTGGTTGAACAAGTTGTGGTCTATGTTTGTAATAATAGAATACCATTGTGCTATAAGAAACGATGAGCAGGATAATTTCAGAAAAACCTGGAAAGACTTACATGAACTGATGCAAAGTGAAGTGAACAGAACCAGGAGAATATGGTACACAATAACAATAACACTGTATAATGATCAATTGTGAATGATAGCTATACTCAGTAACACAATGATCCAAGACAATTCCAAAGGATTCATGATGGAAAATGCCATGTACCACCAGAGAAAGAATCGATGAGCAAACCCAAGCCTTTTTAACTTTATTTTTTACCTTGGTCTGTGTTTTCTTTGACGAAATGACTAATATGGAAATGTTTGGATGACTGCACATGTTTAACGTATCAAATTACTTGTAATTTCAGGGAAGAAGAAGGTGAAGGAGAGAATTTGGAACTCAAAAAATAACATTAAAAATTTTTATGTGCAATGGGAAAAAATAAAATATTATTTTAAAAATTATAAAAAGAATTGTAATATGGAATAAATATTAAAACTTTTTTCAGCTTGGCCCCAGGTAGCAGAACCTCCAACAAATAGTTGAAGTTGCCTCTCTAGGAAGGTTTGGGCTTAAAAGAAAGGATTCACTTCCTAAAAATAAGAGCTATCCAAAAGTGAAATTGGTACCTTCAAATGTAGTGGGAGTCCTCCTTCACTATAAGTCAAATACTACATGATCACTTGTGGGTAGCCTCTTGTTCAGACGCAGGTTAGTCTTGATATCTTAATTTACCTTCCAACTCAAGTATGTGTCAAAATCTGGGGCAGGAAAAATCATTTTTAGCTGGGGAGGGGGAAGAGCAGCAACAAAAGAAGAGAAGAATTTTGAGATATGGTGATTTACCAATAAATGGGAGGAGTCTAACATGCAGATTGAAGAGGACACCTAATCAAGCAATAGCTAAGAGTCCAGCTTGACTAAAATTCCTAGTGTGCAATGGGGTTAGTGTTCAATGACAGGTTGGAGTCAGGCTGTTAATGCCAGGCTAAGAAGTTTGCATTTTATCCTACAAAAAAAATGGCAGGATACTACTCAGGGAAGTAATATGATCAGACCACCTATGCATTTGGAATATTATTTTGGCAGATGGATAAGGCTTTGGAGAAAGGAGAGAGTAGGGGTGGGTAGGCAAGGATTGAGGCCATTAACAATTGTTGAATTGAGGCCTGAACTGGGGTAGTGACGATATAAAAAACGTTGCCAATCTGAAGCCAGTTTGATGAAAAAAGAATGCAAAGAATAGCAAACAATAGAAACTCTCAGTTTATTAAATAAACGTGATTAATAACTTCAAACTGAATGTGGACTGAGAATACCTACAATGGGAAATTAGTTCTGCTCTTTGGCACAGTTCAACACCTCTTCCACTGTTCAGTACCATCTCTGACCAGCTGGGGATGACCATCATAATAGACTTCAACATAACTGTTTTAGAAACCCTTCTTCATTAGCAACACCATTATTCCTTCTACTCAGTATTAGTCTTCTATTTGTATTTCTAGCACTATGCACATGGTAACACTTAAATGTGATTTTCTATTTCCACTGCCACCACTGTAAATCATCATTTTTTTCCCCTCAAATCTGGATTAATTCAACAGCATACTTCTTGCCTTCCGGTTCTCAAAGTCCATAGCATAAAGCGCAAAAAACAACCCCCCCGCTTCAAAAAAACCCTCCAACCTCCTGATTTTGGCATTTAAGATTCTCTATAAAGGGTCCCCCCCTCATACCTATCTAACTTGATTTTTACCTCAGAGTTAAGTGATCCTGCAATAATAAAGTTCCATCACTCAGAGGTTTTGTTTCTTTGAAAATAAAATAACAATGACAAATGACAAAATTTGTACTTCCTATTTTGCAAGGGTTTGAGCAAAGTGCTTTATAGATCTTAAAGAGCCATGTTATTATCAAGAGGCAATATGTACATGCACATGCGCATGTGCGCACACATACACACACATAATAGAAAAATGCAAGGATTGTAAGAATACAAGGATTCACATAAAAGGTTAATTATAACATGGTTTGTCATTAGGAATGCCTTCTGGCCATGAGAAAAGGACCCACACATACAAAAATATTTATAGCCGCTCTCTTTCTGTGGTGGCCAAGAAATGGAAATTGAGGGAATGCCCATCAATTGTGAAATGGCTGAACAAAGCTGTGGTATATGAACGTGCTATAAGAAATGATGAACAGGTAGACTTTAGAAAAACCTGGAAAGACTTCTATGAACTGATACTGAGTGAAGTAAGCAGAACCAGGAGAACATTGTATCCAGTAACAGCCACAGGGTGCAATAACTGATTTTGATAGACTTAGCCCTTCTAAGCAATGTAAGGTCCTAAAACAATTCCAAATGACTCATAATAGAAAATGCCACCCACATCTAGAGAAAGAACTATTGGAGTCTGAATGCAGAGAGAAGCAGAATATTTTCTTTTTTATTTTCTTTTTTTTTTGTTTCGGTTTTTTTCTTTCTTGTGATTTCTGCCATTGGTTATAATTCTTCTATACGACATGATTAATGTGAAAATATGTTTAATAGGAATGTATATGTAGAGCCTATATCAGATTGTAGGCTGTCTTGGGGCAGTAAGAAGGGAAGGGGAGAAAATTTAAAACTTAAGAAAGTGAATGTTGAAAACTAAAAATAAACAAACTAAAAAAAAAGAAAAGAAAAAAGAAAGGAATGCCTCTGGTCACCTTAGAGAATTACAGTTCTCTACCATAATCCATTGGTGTGAATATTACGTATTTGTTCTATGTTACTTTAAGTTCTGAACTTTTTCCCTCCCCCCTTCCACCCCACAGCACACTAGAGAAGGCCACAATTTGATAAATGTGTATGTATCTATATTTATTAGTTCTTTCTCTGGAGGTGGATACCACCTTCCTTCACTGGTCCTTAGTAGTTGATTTGAATATTTATAATACTCAGAATAGCTTAGTCATTCAGTTATTACTCAAACAAATATTGCTGTTATTATATACAACATTTTCTTGGTTCTGCTCATTTCACTCTTCATTATTTCATGCATGTCTTTCCATGTTTTTCTAAAATCAACCCGCTCATTATTTCTTATAGCACAGTAGTAATTCCACGTGCTACTTTAAAGTCATATTTCTTTTCAAATTGGAGAAACAAAAAATTGAGATCTTAATAAAAGTTTAGTTTTTTTATTTTTATTTTTTCTACGCTGGACAAGGTTTAGCTAGCTCACTGCAGAGTCAAATACTATGACAATGGCGCAACTGAGAAAGTCAAACCCAACTTCCTCCACAGGAATGATGTTCAGCAGCTAAAGATAAGTCCTAGAGGTTGGAAGAAATAAATTTAAAGGGTACTGAGATCCCAGGGCCTAAAAGGAAGACTAACTGTGGCAAGAAGCAGCAAGGGAGAGAAATGCAGCTGAAGAAGAGCCTGTGTGGGTCTCTGCCCATGCTATAGCTAGAGAAGGCAGTAGTTCCCAGCTGAGCAGTAATATTTGAATATAAAGAATGTATATCAGCATTAAAGATCCTTATTAAAAAATGACAGTTATTCCTCCTCCCTGGGAGAGAGACAAAGACAGTGATAAGTTATAGCATGGACACCCCTGATAACAACTGAGTTCTCAAAAGACTCAGACTGGAACCCTTAAACTGAAACATTAAAAAGACCATAGAACTATATGTAGCTGGGGCAAATTTAAAGCAGCTGCTGAACAATCTGAACACTTAAGTTGCTCAAAGAATTTGAAATTTTTAAAAATGCTGTGTGCATAAATTTGCTTATCCAGTGTCAAACCAACCAAAGCATTATATTATAGAGATGGAGGGAACTCCATCTGGAAGAACAAAAGGTCTATAAAATCAAGGGAAATGATGAAAAAAAGTGGGAAAGAAGTGGACCTATCAATACCAGATCATGCACTACACACACACACACACACACACACACACACACACACACACACAACAAAGCAGAAGCAGTAGTCATCAAGACAATGTGGGACTGGTTAAGAAATAGAGAGGTTGATCAGATTAGATACACAGTACACAGAAGCAAACAAGCACAGTAACCTAGTATTTGAAACCCAAAGATCTACTGCATAAGAATTTGACACTGAACAGAATCTTGTTCAGAAAATAAGAAAGCAATCTAGCAGAAACTAGGTATAAATAAACCAAAAGATATCTCATACCAAGAGAGGCTCCAAATGAGTACATGACTTAAGTCATAGAGTGACATCATAAATTAGAGGAGCAAGGAAGACATTATATATATCTATATCTATCTCTCTCTCTCTCTATATATATATATAGATATACATATAGATATAGATATAGATATAGATATATATGTCAGATTTATAGAAAGGGGAAAAAGAGTCTGGAACCAAATGAGATAGAAGATACAAAGGAAGTAAAATGGACAGTCTGTTATTTAAGTTTTTGCCTATGCGTGCACACGTGCACATGCGCACACACACAGCACTGGTTTTCAACTCTGGGTAGTAACCTAAATTTTTTTAGATTGCCAAGGATCTATACAATGTTTGAAAAGGACTCTCAAATTCATGGTTTCATATGCAGTTCTCCTTCTCAGTATGTCTGTACAGGAAAATGTTCAAGTTTATTAACATTCACTGAATGTATAATAACAACAGGAAAACTTTAAAACATTCTTTAAAAAAGGCAACCTCCTGGCCCAAATAAAGACAAATATAAGTGGCACAGTGCTGGGCCTGGAGTCAGGAAGTCTAAATCTGACCTCAGATTGTGTGACTCTGGGCAAGTCATTTAACTCCATTTGCCTCAATTTCCTCATTTGTAAAATGAGCTCAAGAAGGGAATGGCAAACTATTCCAGCATCTTTGCCAAGAAAACCCCCAAAGGAGTCATGAGTTACACAGGACTAAAAAATGACTAAATGACAAAAGTAGGGACCTGAAGGTATTTTTGGTGGGAAGGGGAAGCCAGTTCCTGGTTACCTCTTTCAGCCACAGTAACAATGATGAAGAATGAATGACCCAATGACTGTAACCACTGGGACATGATTCCCGGTACCACGTTTATTGGACTTCTAGCTGTTCTTTCTTCATTTCAAAGAGAGCCAGTAATGTCTTCACTTGTGTGTGAACTGGAGTTAAATGAAGCCGAATTACAGAAGTCATGAGTCTCACCCTCTCTCTCTCCTGGAGTCATTAAAGTCCAGCGGCAAGACAAAAGTCAAGACAACTGGTGATGATGCAGTGGATGACCTTGGCATCTTCAATGTCTAAGGGCTCCACAGTGCCTGCTTCAGCAGCACTCATTGCCATCGAACAAATTGCTCTCATATATCCATTCTGCCAGGAGATGTCTTCACATGATACGCCTTACTCACTGACAGGTTTAAGACCTCTTGGTTATTCTCAACCTCATTTTAGCCTTTATGAGGGTGTGGCCACTGCTAATGCTACAGCTTACTGGAGCCACAGGTTGAGAACTAGGAGAAAGGTGGACACCAAAAGTGGATAGGCAGCCCTGAAAAGGGCTCAGCAAGCCCTCACACTAGAGGGAATAGTCTTTGCTGAATGTCCCATACACCACTGGGCTCCTAGGACTTAAGGAACAGGTAAAAATGGGGAAATGAGTGGCCTAAGACATATCCAAGGTAGTAAAGCCTAAAAAATTAAGGGCTAAATGAGAGTGAGAGGAGAAAAAGTGGAGGCACCTATTGTTGATGGCCTTTTTGAGGAATTTAGCTACAAAGAGCAGAAAACATATAGGATAGTTAATGGGAATGGGAGGTTCAAGTGAGGTTTTTTTCCAGGATGGGGAGACATGGGCATGTTTGTAGGCAGTAGGAAGAAGATGACCTGGTTAAGAGGGAAGGGAGGAGAAAAACTGGCTCTCCCCCAAAGCAATTCTGTCTTCTTCACCAAGGGATCAAATGGTCTGCTGATGTAATATGAGACGCAAAAATGACTTGCTGTGTTACATGCCTGCTTGGTGGTATGTCTGATCCTCACAACAGCCAGTAGAGGTAAGTGCTATTACTATCCCCATTTTACAGTTGAGGAAACTGAGGCTGGTAGCGGTTATATGACTTGCTCAGGATCATCAGGCTAGTTAAGAGTTTGAGGCCTTATTCGAACTCAAGTCTTTCTACCTTGGGCAGCTAGGTGGTGTAGAGGATAGAGTGCCTGTCCTGGAGTCAGGAAGATGCAAATTCAAACCTGACCTCAGATGTTGTGGGGAAGCCACTTGACACTGTGTCCCTCAGTTTCCTCATTTGTAAAATAAGCTAGAGAAGGAAATGGCAAACTACTCCAATCTTTGCCAAGAAAACCCCAAAAGGGGTCACAATTGGAAACAAATAAAGAACTTCCTATCTTGTGGCCCAGTGGTCTATCAACTTCAATACCCAGCTACCTCAAGGGAAGGAGCTCTGTCTTATTCCTTATGTATTCCCTACAGCATACAGCTATGAATATAGAGTGCTCAAATAAATGAAATGATACCATATTCTTTTAATCAAGATGTGAGTCTCCTTCTAGACTCCCCCCCAATGTAAGGAGAAAATACTAAACTATTTTAACATTAAAAATACATGAAACTAGGTTGCTGTGCACTGTTATATGGATTCATAAATCAAAATGGACCATAAATCACTAAGTATATGACATTTACAAGACTATAAGGCAAAGTCAATTTGACAAACACTTATTTAGCACAATGCTCTACTGTTAGCCCTGGGGAAGACAATGAGGAAGATTAGTTACCAACCCTCAAGAAGCTTAAAATCTACAATGGTGATCTAACACAAATGAAAACTACAATGAAAAAAACACAAACACAAAAAGAGAGATACAAAATGTTCAAGCAAGTTAGAATTAAGGGAGAAAAAGGAACAAGGGAGGCTTAGCAGAAGAGATAGCATTTGATCTGGGACATGAACAAAGGTAGGAAAGCAGCAAATATAAGAAACACAGAGAGAGAGAGAGAGAGAGAGAGAGAGAGAGAGAGAGAGAGAGAGAGAGAACAGAAACAAGCCCAGCTCCGAAGATTACAGAAGCAACATGTTTAGACCTTACTTGAAAAAAAGAGTATCTGCCATACAAGCTAAAGTAGGGAGAATAAGCAATATTCTTTTGCTATTTTTCCAATATTCCTTACCTGGATGTAATTAACACTATATGTAAACATCAGACCCAGACCCACTTCTTTAACATTAATAAAACATTAGAGACCTACTTGTATTGATCTCTGCTAAACCACTGACAAACATTTGTCCTTTAAAGAACAAAGGTATACTATGGAATAAGTAAAATGAATTTCTCCAAACAGGCCAATAAAGATAAGAAAAAGTTATTACTAAGGGATAAATGGGGGGGGGGGGGAAATCAATTAACTCATGATCTTTTTTATTATTTCATTTCACACCACTATCAGTCATAAAACAAACAAAAATTCAAATTGTTTGGCTTCTACTCTCTTCCCTTCTATATCCCCCAATAATTAATCAAAAAACATATCTGAACTTTACAACCATAAACCGACATCACCCACAAGACTCTTATCACCATACAGCTGGACAGCCACAGAAGTTAACCAAACTGTCAAGAATTAACCAAAAGCTGATGAACCAGTCTAGTGACAATTTTCTACAGATCCCCACCTGGAGAAAGCTAGATAAAGGATTTTGCTAATGTAAGATGAAAAATATTTAATTCTTCTCCCATACTTTTGGAATGGTTAACATAATTACAGCTAGTCTCCTTGTTCCATTTCTTTACAAAATACTTGATTTTAGAATTTCATTTAAACTTTGTGAAATCTTTTGTCAAGACTGACAAAAGATTTCACAAAATGGAATCCCCAATGTGCTACCTTTTACTTTGTAGACAGCATAGTTGAGAAGAAAAAAAATTTGGTTATTTTCAATTTTATAACAGATTTTAAAAAACAATTAAGGTTTGGATATACTGTGTACTACACAGACAAAAGATGAATGCCATCCTTAGCTTACAATTAAAAAGTGCCAATATAAATATCAACCTACAAAAGCACCCCCCCCCCAAAAAAAATCATCATGCGTCCACATTACTAAAAAGCATGTAATAAGCCCTTAACTTGGAGTTGGGTTCAAGTCCTGGCTCTACAACAGCTACTACTACTACTACCACCACCACCACCACCACCACCACCACCACTACTAGCTTAGCTGGCTGGCTGTGTAGAATTTTGCAAATCACTTAACTTCTCAACATCATAGCTTCTTTATCAGAAAAATGGGAGTTAAACTAGATGACCTCCAAGGTTGCGCCTGTTTCTAAAGTTCTGTGATTCTGTGACTGAAGGCTTCCTATTTTTAAGTTAAAAAATAATAACAGCTCTTCTACTTCACTCGAAAGGTCATTTTATTAATATTGATTCCAAACAAAGATTGCTGGAGAGCTATCACAGTGCGGGAAGTTCTAGCTCTGCCACTGGATGAGCCCTGTTACCAGGTCATGACTCCTCTGGAGCTTGCGTCCTCATCTGTGAAACCAGGGATCAGAATCATTTTACTCCATCTACCTGACATGTGAGGTTGTTATATAACTAGGAAACTGGTTTGTAAACTTGCCAACACTATGCAAACGTGTTTAAGTTAAAAGGCAGTAACAACCATGGACATTTACAGAATGCTTTGACCAAAACAAAACAATTTTCTGGGACAGATGATACAAGCGTTCTCCTATTTGACTTCACAGGTGAAGACAGATGCAATGAGGACTTAACTGATTTGGGTTACAAAGTGAGGGCCAGTCAAGATGGCATTCCTGAACAGAATCTGGCTGTCTAGCTTGCTCCCCCCACCCCTATTCCAGCAAAAACCTAAAATTCACACCAGACAGGTATGATCAGGAAATCTGTCTTCCAGCGTGGAACAACACAAAAAGGTTTTGATTCTCACGACAACCCTGGGAGGTGGGTGCTATCATTATTTCCTCCACTTTACAGATGAGGAAACTGAAGTTGAGAAAGGTTAAGTGTCTTGCCTGGGGTCACACAGCTACTAAGTGTCAGAGGCAGGATTTGAAATTGACATCTTTCTGACTCCAGGTTAATAAGCTGACCATAAAAAACTGAGACGGAAAATCAGTCAAGGAAAGGTCATTTAAGACTATCATATTCTCTGAAAACCATGATTAAAAAAGACAAAAACAAAAACCTGGATGTTATGCTCCAAGATATGGCCAATGAAAACTGCCCAGATCCATCAGACCCAAAAGACAGAAATGAAGATTGAAAAAAGCCAAACACCTTAATGACCTCAAAAAGGAAAGTCCCAGGAATATCATAGCCAAAATCAATAAAAGGAAAAATACTGTAAACATCCAGAAAGAAGCAGTTCAAGTTCCAGTATCAGTCAGGTCCACATAAGATTTGGCGGCTTCTACTAAAAACCAGAGATCTGAGAAAACAACTTTCCAAAAGAAAAAAGACAAAGCATTACAACCAAGAATAACTTATCTCACAAAGCTGAGTTATAAATGAATTAGAGGGGCTTTCAAATATTTCTGATGAAAAAACCAGAACTGCAATAAGAACAATGAGCTGTGAATACAAGAGTCCAAAGAAACCTAGAAAGTTTCTTTGAGCAATTAGTTGGAAGGGGCTGTATGATGAAATGTTTTAGTAAGAGGGGAAAAAAAATTTGACCCCTCAGAACCTTAATGGAATTCAATAAGAAAAACAGGAGTCCTGGGAGTAGATTGGTTCTGTTTTAAGAGAAAAGAGAAGAAAATCAGTCAACAAACATTAAGCTCTTAACATACACCAGGAACTGTAATATGCAGTAGGGATACAAAGAGCCTCACATTCTAACTGGGGAGACAACATGCAAACAACCATATACATGTAAGATAAATTCAAAATAAATAGGAGGTAATCTCAGAGGGAAGTGGGGGGGGGGCAGTCTGGGAAAGGCATCTTGCAGGTGAAATTTGAGGAACACACTAATTTGGAAAGGAGGTAGAATATACTTCTCATAACTGGGATATGTGAAAAGTGTATAGATTTGAAGGAGGCATTTTCGAAAAACAGTTCATCCTACATTTCTAATAATTTCATAGGATATCTTTTTTTTTTTGCTTTTCCTTTCTTGAGTAGGATTTTCATAGGAAAAAACCCAGCATTTTGGGGGTACTTCAAAGGTTTTTCTGATTATTAAAAAAAAACTATGCTTTTTTAAAAAAAAATTTCTCATTTTTATGACCTTTTTTGTCCAGGAATTCATAAATGTCTCATCAAGGAATTACAGTTTTGGGAGGGCCCTGTACATGGATTCTTTTCCTCTCCAGGATTTTTTAAAGGCATGATCAAGAAATGTTATTTATATGGGTTTGGGGTTTTTTGTTTTGTTTTATTCTGTTCTGTTTCTGAGGCAAGGGGTCCAAAGAATATATGAACGGCTCATGGACATTATGTAAATGAAGTATATACAAACATGGAGGAAGGGGGGCAGGGGGAACAGACACCAGATTCACTTCACTCTTTTATCTAAAAAAGAAAGTGGAGTTGAAAACAGTTTGGCAGAGAAATATATCAGATTCAATAGCTAAACACAACTGGGTATGGGGAGAGGGGGAGGTTTAAGAGGGAGAATATTACCAGGTAAGGAAGATCATTATCAGTCACAAGCAAAATAAACTTCCTGAACCTAAAGGGGGATGAAAAAGAACAAAAAGGGGGAAAAACGTCAAAGAACTGAATCTAAGGGGGCACAGGGGTACCAATTAGGGAATGGCTTAATAAACTTTAGTACCTGAAAGTAATGGAATATAAAAAAATGATGATTTCAGAAAGGCCTGGATAGCACAAAATGCCAAAGAATGAAACAAGCAGAACCAGGACAACAATCTACACAAAGACAATAACACTGTAAAGAAAACTCGGAAAGAATTAAGAACTATATGATCAATGCGATGACCAAGCATGCCTCCCAAAGGCTGATGAAAACATGTTACATATCTGGATACAGACACTGTGTGGATTCATTTTGCTTGATTAGGCTTGTTGTCTAAAAGGTTTCTTCTCTTCTCTCATAAGGAGAGGGCGAGCAATATTACTTCCCTCAAAAAAACACCACTTTAAATAATACAGAACAGAAAGAAGTTCACAAGGAAGTACAGACTATGCCAGTTTTGAAAGTAATATGTGGAATTTATTATATACTTTTATATAAGGAAACATTCATGGAGATTCATAGCTTCTTTTCATATGCCATTGGATGTATATATGGGAAATGGGAAATGTTCTCATTTTTAGTGTGTAAATTCAAATTTTTTTTAAATTTAAGACTTCACACCCATGTTCTGACGCTAAAGCCACTGCGTACAGACTAAAGTGTAACTCAGAGATTAACACTTTTTAAAAGTACCTGTGAAGCAGAAAGCTGGGAAACAATTTTTACAGCTAGCATCTCTGATAAAGGCTTCATTTCTAAAATATACATTGAATTGAGTCAAATTTGTAAGAATACAAATCATTCCTCAAGTGATAAATGGTCAAAGGATATAAACAGGCCATTTTCAGAGGAAGAAATTAAAGCTATATATAGTCACATGAGAAAATGCTCTAAATCACTACTGATTAAAGAAATGCAAATCAAAACAACCCTAGAGGTACCAAAACATACCTATCAGATTGACTAACATGACAAAACAGGAAAATGATAAATGTTGAAGATGTAGGAAAACTGAACACTAATGCATTGTTGGTGGAGTTGTGAGCTGATCCAACCATTCTGGAGAGCAATTAGGAACTGTGCACAAAGGGCAGTAAAACTGTGCATAATACCCTTTAACCTAGCAATACTACTATTAGGACTATATCTCCAAGAGATCATACAAATGGGAAAAGGACTCACATGTACAAAAATATTTATAGCAGCTCTTTTTGTGGTGACAAAAAATTGGAAATTGAGGGGATGCCCATCAGTTGGGGGATGGCTGGACAAGTTGTGGTATATGAATGCAATGGAACACTATTTGTGCTATAAAAACTGAGGAGCAAGTAGACTTTAGAAGAACCTGGAAAGACTTCTATGAACTGATGCTGAGTGAAGTGAGCAGAATCAGGAGAACATTGTACACAGTAACAGCCACACTGTGTGAAGACTGACTTTGCTAGACTTAGCTCTCTCTTCTCAGCAATGCAAGGATCTAAGACAACTCTAAAACACTCACCACAGAAAATGCTATCCACATCCAGAGAAAGAACTTTGGAATCTGAATGCTGATGGAAGCATACTATTTGCTCTCCTTTTCTTTGGTTGTTTTGCTTCTTCTTTCTCGTGGTTCCTCTCATTAGTTCTAATTCTTCTTTACATCATGACTAATGCGAAAATGTTTAATATGAATGTAGAAGTAGAGCCTATATCAGATTGCACACCATCTTGGGGAGGGGAGAGGAGAAGAAGGGGGAGAAAATTTAAAACTCCAAATCTTATGGAAGTGAATGTTGAAAACAAAATATAAGTAAGTTACAAAAAAGTACCTGGCCAATTCTTAATTAAAAAGGGAAAGAGATGATCATAAAAGATAACAAAAGATAAAATTAATTTCAATCATATTAAATAGAAAACTTCTGTGAAAGTAAAATCAACTAGGATAGGAAGGAAAGCATTAAAATGGGTCGATGTCGGGGGAGGGGGGGGGAATCTTTGCATCCATTATCTGATAACAGTCTCACACATTTAAAACCAAAAGCCATTTTCTAAAGTGGTCAAAGATTAGGAATACTTCTCAAAAGAACTGCAAACTGTATTTCTCTCAAACACTAAGAAAAGAAGTGTGAGATTTCAGCTTCACAGCCAGCAAACTGGAGTTGATGGAGTTGTAGGAAAGGGACACACACTACTATGAACTGGTACAAACATTCTAGGAAGCAATTTAGAATTAGTAAGTGACAGCAACGATCATAACCCTTTGAATCAGAGCCTCCTGCTGAGTATATTCCCCAAGAAGGTCAATGATAAAAAGAAAGGTCCTTAGAAAGAACTAGAAACCAAGGAAATATCCATCAGCTGGGGAAAAACTAAATAAACTGTGGTACATGCATTTAATGGAAGATAGAGAAGTATGGGCAGATTTACATAAACTGATGCAAAATGAAATGACTACAACAATGCAAATGGAAAGAACTACAAACAATAGAAACTGGAAACTAAAGATATAACCAAGCTTGACTCAAGAGATATGAAAAGGTACTTTCTCCCATATTTCTTGGGGGCAGAGAGGAAGGGACCTGTTAGTATGGAATATTGCGTAGACTGTCAAGACTTTTTTAATGTTAGTTTTTCTGAACTCTTTTTACTCTCTGTTATTAAAAAATGGTTCTCTGGGATGTGGAGGAAAGGGACACATTGAAAAATGTGGCTTATGTAAAAAAAAAATTGCAATTAAAAAAGTTAAGAGTACCTGACCACAGAGAAGAGTTATTTCACATATGCAGTATATAATCAATATAATCAAATAGCTATTTTGAATTTTGCATGCTATAATGTCTGTTACCTGAAAGTAATAACACGAAATGGCATTTTATTGCCTTAGATGAACAAACTTGGTTATGTAGCACATAGCACATTCTGTTAGAAACTTTCTTTGGAAGAAACTTTCTTCCAAACTAAAATAATTGTGGGTAGCTCTATAACAGAATTTGGTTCTAAGAGTTTTAAACTACCCTTAATGCCATATACCCAATCACAATATTTTATAAGTCTTGATTGTAAGCTGATATTACTGTTGAACCCATGGCTGTCCATAAAACAAGGGCACAAAACAGGCATAGCAGCCACTCAGCTTCCAATTCAACTTCCATATTCCTTATTTACAAAAGAAACTGAAAACTAATTTTTGAACCTGAATTGACTCCTGTCAATTTTTTTTTAAATATTTATTTTACCAGCAGCACACCGAAGTGATAACTCACCAGAAAAGTTGATTTCATACATTTAAGGAGTGGTAATGTGCCTATCTGTGAGCTTCAACATTGACCTTACTGTTTTAAAAATCAAAACATTTCACATAAATTGAAGCTAATCTGCTAAAATATTATTTAAGTATTTCTACTTCAAAAAGGAAAGCTGACTGGATTTGAATTTCCACTGAAAAATTCAGGTTAGGTAGGATTTTCACAAAGGGGATCATTTGTACAGTTAATCTTCTATTTGTCATATGATCCCCCCACCCTCTTCTATTTTCCTTTGGCTATCAAGGTTACTTCTCTGGTTTAAAAGGGAAAGTTCCCTTTAAAAGAAGCATGGTACATAAGAAAAGCCTTAGTGTCAAGTCCCAAGTTTTATACCTGTTAGCCCAGTGATTATCAATCAACAGGTATTTATTAACTATTATCAAGTTTCTGCCACTATGGTAGGGAGCTGGGGAATCGAAGACCAAAAAACTAACAACAGCCCACCATCCCAACTGCCCACCAAAAAGACCCCTCAAAATGGTCCCTGATCTCAAGTAGTTTACATTCTATTGTGCAAAACACCACCTAAACATAAGTAAATACAAAGTACAGGCAAAAAAAATACAAGGTAATGGGAGGGAGGGAGGCAGGGAAAGAAAAGAAGATCAGCAAAGGCCTCTCAGAGGAGATGTTTAGAGGAAATTGAAGGAAGCTAGGAGGGAGTAGTGAGGAGAGACTTGAATCTAGGCATGGGGGAACAGCCTGTGTCAAAGCTGGGAGATGAAATGTCACTATGAGTACAGCAATTAGGCTAGATTGCTTTGCTGCTGCTGTTAGAGACTCTCCATGACACATGGGATTTTCTTGGCAAAAATACTAGAGTGGTTTGCCATTTGACAGATGAGGAAACTGAGGCAAACCAAGATAAGTGACTCACAGAAATGTGTAAAGTCTAGAAAGGTAGGCTGATATCATGATTGTGGAGAATTTTAAATTTAAAAAGAGGGGTTGGCATATTATCCTAGAGGCAAAAAGAAGCCAAAGGAGCTCTTTGAGCAGACCAGTGACATGGTTAAGATCTGTGGTTCCGAAATATAGGTATCTGTGCAGGATGGCCTGGTAAGGGGAAAGCTGGACTGAAATTCAGCGATCAATTTCTCTGAATTTTAATTTTCTTATCCATAATATGGGATAATAATAACACTGATTACATCGCACAGACTTTTGCAAGGAAAGCATTTTTTACAAAGCACAAATATAACCTGTCTGGTGGTAAATGCACTATATAAATATGAACTATTATTAATAGCTTTAAGAATCTGACAGCTCTGATCAGGCAGCTAGAGGAGCTGGTGGCTCAGTGGATAGAGCCAGGAATACCTGAATTCAAATCTTGCCTCAGACACTTCCTAACTGTGTGACCTTGGGCAAGTCACTTAACCTCTGATCGCCTGGAGAAAAGAATTCATTGGCTCTAGTGGAGAAGGAAATGGCAAACCACTCTAGTATCTCTGCCAAGAAAATCCCATGCACAGCTATGGTCTTATAGGGTTGCTAAGTTGGACAGACTGAACAACAACAGCTCTGATCTAGAGACTAGCATAGAGTCTTAAAAAAAAAAACAAGAAGGCATTTAAATGTTTGCTAAAACTAATCCCATCAGAAATTCTGTAAATTTTCAACCAATATTTAGAGTTAAAATATAAACGGGAGCTTTCTTCAGTCTTTTCGCTTCACAAACACCTTGTCAGGCACACATCAAATTACGTTTCAAATGGTATTCTTTGCAAAGAAAACTGAGAAAAGGTTCAGTAATTACCAAATAGAATAAGTCTGAGCTTATTTTTAGAAATAATCACTTTTTTAAAATCCTAAATTCATGTGGGTTTCTGCCTAATTCTTTCATACTATTTGTTCTATTATCCCACAGTAAAAGCGTGAATAGATTAAACCTTCCTACTCTAGACCAGGGCCTCAAGACCACATGTGGCCCTCCAGGTCTTCAACTGTGGCACTATGAATCCAAACTGCAGCTTTTAAGTTTGGATTCAGTCAAAGGGCTGCAGTTGAGAACCTAGAGGGCCACATGTGGCCTCAAGGCCAAAGGTTTCACACCTCTACTCTAGACCACATACTAGAACTAGATCAAGGGCTCTTAACTATTTTTGGCATTCTGGTGAAGTCCATAGACCCTTTCTCTAAATAATATTTTTAAATGTATAAAATAAAGAGTTACAAAGGGAGCCAGTTATATTGAAATATAATTATCAAAAAAAAAATTTTGAAGCTCAGGGACCCAAGTTTAAGAACCCCTACTCTAAAGGATATAGGATTCCTTGGATACAGTCTTGCTAAAAGGTAACAATCTTCATTTACTTATTTAAACAGAAAGCATATATACATTCAAACAAAAACACAGCACTATAGTGTTTGCTACAGTGGTACATTACAAGCAACACATACTCCCAAAAGATTCTCATGAAAATCTGTATAAAAGGACTTTTTATCAACTCTTAATAGGACAGTTTATGAAGGCAGTGGATAATATGATCGTAATATTAAGGATCATATAAATTTCAAGTTTCCAGTGTTATGAAAAAAATTTCAGGCTTAACTCATAAAAATGGATTGTTAGATTTTACTAAATTGTTAGAATCTCCTTTATGTCATAAAACTCTTACACAATGATTCCGTCTAGTGTCTCCCAACCCAGCACAGCACAGTGGACATCACAGGGGTTTAACAAATGTTTGTTAACTTCAATGGACCAAACTTTCTGGACTTTAAGTTTGGCTTTTTTAAAAAGTTTAATTTAATATTAATTTCTTTGGGACTTTTAGCTAGAAATATTTATTACAGGAAGGATGGATGGAAGGAAGGAAAAAAAGCATTTATTAAGTAGCTACTACATGCTAAGCTTTACAAATATTTTCACATTTGATTCTCACAACAACCCCAGGAGGTAGGCACTATTATTAGCCCCATTTTACAACTGAGGAAACTGAGGCACAGTGAGGTTAAGTGACTTCCAGGGTCATGTATCTACTGAGTGAGTTTTGAACTCAGGTCTTCCTAATTACAGGTCATCTCTTAGCAACTTAAGAACTTTTGTGTATTACACAGGGAAAATTGTTCTTCAAAAGAGAGATGGGGCAATTCTAGATTTCTAGAGAGTAATTAATTCCTTTAGAATCACAACCAGGTTAACATCAGTACAATCCTCTTCTTTTCCTGGCCAATCAAGCCTCACATCATTTTCCATTCTCTATGCACTTCTCCTTTACTTAGCCATCAAGTCTTACCTGAGTCCAAACAGGAAATATTCTTTCTCCCAAAACAAATACCAAGGACATGAATTTGTTTTTTATTAAGACCTAGGACCCAACCTAATTTTTGTTGAGTGTTTCTAACATACAACTTTCTTGAGTTTCCATTGCATTCTCTCTTTCTCCTCCTATTTCACTAATTACAATAAAATCTCCTTGGCCAGCTTTTCTTCATCACTGGCCCCCCAAATGTAGGCATATGCCAAAGCTGCAGTCCTTGGGACCTCTCTTTTCTTCACAGTGCCTTCCTTATAGAGATCTCATCCACTCCCACAGCTTCAACCATCACCCCTCTATACATGACTCCTGAATCCAAGTGCTTCCTAGATAGCCAATAAAATATCACTGTGATATCTTCAACTCAAGTCCAAAACTAAACTTATCATTTCCCCACTAAAACCTACCCCTCCTAAACTTTCTGTTGATAATACCACCATGGTCCCCATCATCCAAACATGAAGCCTCAAAGTAAATCATATTTGTCTTTTCCTACTACCTCACTACTTAAATTTAATCAAGCTGTCAAATGCCCTCCCCCTCCATAATCTTGTCACATTTGTGCCCTCCTTTATATTATCACTGCAATCACCTTAGTTTGGCCTCTCAACTCCTAACTGGTCTCCTGGCCTCCAATCTCTCTTCTAATTCACCATTCTCACTGCCACCAATCATTTTTTCTAATAGGCAGATCTTATTTCATCACTTCTCTGCCTCAAAGTTTTCAAATAAAATATATGAATTAATTAGCCTTGGATGACACTACAGTTAGACAGATTTGGAACTGGCTAAATAAATGGACACACAGAATAGTTATTAATGGGCCTACAATACCTGGGGGGCGGGAAGAGGAGTCTTATGGCACACCAAGGATTGCTCTATCTTTGGCCCCATGTTGTTCAGCACTTTTACCAATTATTTGAATGTAAGAATGAATGGCATGCTTGTCAGATTTGCAGATGACATGAAGCTTAGAGTGATGGATCATATGCTGGACACTACAATCCGAATCCAGAAAAATCTCAACAAGCTTGAACAAGATTATATGACTCCCTTTAAAATTTCAAGTCCTACACATGGGGTCCAAAAAAATTAACTTCACAAATACAAGATGGGGAAGGCTAAACTCGAAAAGTTATATGAAAAAAGATCTTGGGGGTTTATCAGACCACCAGCTCAATGAGTCACCTGTGTGACAGGACAGCCAAAAGGGCCACTACTAGTAATCCTAGGCTACAGTGAAAGGAAGTTTACGTACTCTGTCCTGGGTCAGGCCATATCTGGAGAATGGTGATCAATTATAGGCATCAAATTTTAGGAAAACCATTTATTTCTATCAGTTCCTTTGGAGGTAGCAAAGAAACGGAAATTGAGGGAATGTCCATCAATTGGGGAATGGCTGAACAAGTTGTGGCATGATTGTGATGGAATACTATTGCTCTAAGAAATGACAAGCAGGATGATTTCAGAAAAACCTGGTAAGACTTACATGAACTAATATAAAGTGAAGTAAGCAGAAGTGTGCACAGTAACAGCAATACTGTACAATGACTTAGGTATACTCAGCAATATGATGATCTAAGAATTCCAAAGGACTAATGATGAAAAATGCGATCTGCCTCCAGAGAAAGAACTGATGGAGTCTGAACACAGATAAAAGCATATCATTTTTCACTATACTTTTTTTCCTGGGGTTTTTTTTGTGGGGGGGGGGGATCTGTATTTTCTTTCATAACATGGCTAATATGGAAATGTTTTGCATGATTACACATGTATAACCTATAGCAAATTGCTTACCATCTGAGGGAAAGGGGAGGTGAGAAAGGGAGAATTTGAAACTCAAAATTTTTAAAAAATGTTAAAAATTGCTTTTACATGTAATTGGGAAAAAAATTATTCTTAAAAATAAATAAAAAGGAAAAAAAACCACAAGCAAACTGGAATGGGTCTGTAGGAGAGCAACCAGGATGGTAAGGGAACTAAAGAACATGCCATGCAAGATTTGGGTAAAGGAACTGGGAGTATTTACACTAAAGAAAAGACTTAAATAGCATGACCAGTTTCATATTTTAAGGGCTGTCAGGTAAAAGGAGGGTAAGACACCAATATGAGATTTAGACTTGTTATAAAGAGAATACTTCTTAACAATGATAACTATCAGGACTTCCAAATCACGTGACTAACATGAGGCTAGGCACTTTTGCAAATCCTCACCTTTTAAAAACTCTCCCAAATTAGAGTTATGCCCACATATGCATAAAGCTATTCCAGCTGTCTCCCAAAACCTAAATAGATAAAAAATATCAGAAGAAGCTTATACCCCCAATCCTAAAGGTTATCTCAGACTCTCCTGCCCAACCAGCCACCAGTACCCTGTTGAAAGCTTGCAACAGAACTCAACTCTGAACCCCACACCCTTCCTGCAGCCCAGAAAATCAAAAGGCAAGAAGCTTGCCATGCCCGGGACTGTGTTGTGCCAGTGCTCCGTGACACGACAGAACTCAGCCAGAAAACTGAGTAACACAGGAACCTGGGGCAAGCTTTAATTCCATAAACTTTTATTAAGCACCCACTATGTGCCAGGCACTGTGCTAAAAGCTAGGAATACAAAAAGAGGCAAAAGACAGTCCCTGCCCTCAAGGAGCTTGCAATCTAATGGGGAAAATGACATGCAAATAAAATATATACAAAGCAATCAATAGAATCAATAGAAATTAATATAATCAATAGAAATTGAAACCTGGAAGGAGAATGGAAAGTAGGCAAAGTATTTCATCTCACAGAGTGACTTTATTTCCTTACTTTTTTCACTCTTGTTTTCCCCTTACCAGTTAAGATTATTTATAGTATATTAACTTGCATCATCAGTATGGTGCTTTGTAAAGGACTGAGCCTATATTAGGTGCACAATAAATACCTTGTGACTGATTCTGTTCACTCCTGTAAGCTCTGTGAAATAGCATATGCAATTGTTGGTGTTATTATTCAAGGGAAGCACTCTATTATAAAATGATAGAATCTATGAAAGGGACTTGGAGATCAATCATCTAAGCCAAACCACAAACTTCACATAAAGAGAGACTCAGAGAAATTAAGATGACCTACTAGAAATCAACCAGCTTGTAAGTAACAGAGCAAGGCCAAGATTATCTGGCTTCCTATCAGGTGCTCTTTTTTTCCATATTGACTCCTAACAAACTGAATCTCGGATGTTCACAGTCAGAATGGACTTCAGGGTTCACTTAGTCCTTAGTCAAGGACTCATTATACACTATGCAACGGATCCTCTTATTTTCCTTTATTTAAGATGGTCTATCCACCTTCCTACAAAGGACTGAGGACAAATTTTTACAACAGTATTTCATAGCTGCTTTTTGGGGGGAAAAAGTGATTTCTTAACCTAGGTCAATAAACATTTCAATTCTTTAAAAAGCCATTTACCAAAAAGGTTTAGTATTTAATAGAGCAAGGACTAAGCATTAAGCCTAAGAAAAATTTCTCACTCAAAATATATTTTGAAACTGGCATATTCTTAAAGATGTTTTTCACAGATTTTAGTGCAGTAATTAAACTACTCTAGATTAAAGAGACTTTGCTTTTTGCTATGGGGGGGGAGGAGTGATTTAGATTATATATTAAATCCACTGCAGGCAGTGAAGCATTTACACTCCAGTTTAAGAGGTTCCTCTCCAGCCTCCTTCCCTTTTACATCACTTTTACTTTTATGTTCCCTCTTGCTAGATTTTCATTATGTAAAACTCCTCCTCCTCAAGAGTAGCGTAAATCTAGTAAAGAGAATAAGAGAAATAGAACTATAATGAAATCTAACCCCAACAAGCATCTAGTAAGCACTGGAGATATGAAACAATACCACAAAATTATTCCTGCCTTAAGGAGTCTATAAGGAACACATTATGTAAGTGGAAATTGGAGAAAGGAGAGAACACTAATCAGAAGGCTTCCCCAAAGGACCTATTTGTACAAAAATATTTATAAGCAGCTCTGTTTGTGGTAGTGAAGAATTGGAAATTGAGAGGATATCTATCAATTGGGAATCAGCTGAACAAGTCACAGTATATGATTATGATGGAATACTATTGTGTTAATATAATAATACTATTTCTTATAGGAAATGACAAACAAGATTAAAAACCTGGGAAGCCTTATATGAACTAATGCAAAGTGAACAGAACCAGGAGAACATGGTACACAGTAACAGTAATACTGTACAATGATCAACTCTGAATGACTTAGCTATACAATGATCTAAGACAATTCCAAAGGATTCATGATGAAAAATGCTATCCACATCCAGAGAAAGAACTGACAGGAGTCTGAATGCAGATTTCTGAATGTATGCTTTCTCTCACAATATGACTAACATGGAAATGTTTTGCATGATTGCTCATGTATGACCTATATCAAATTGCTTACTGTCTCAGAAAGAAGGGAGAGAAGGAAGAGAATCTGGAACTCAAAATTTTAAAAAATTAATGTTAAAAATTGTTTTTACATGCAATTGGGAAGAGGAAGAAAAGACTTCCCCACAAGAATTGGCATATAACTTCCTTGAAGGAAGTTAGAATTTTAGAAAGCAGAGATGAAAAGGGAGTATGTTCCTAGGTATGGGGAACACCTAATGAAAAGGAAGATGGAATGCCAAGGTCGAGAAACTACGAACAGGCCAGTCTGGTTGGAATAAAGTGCAATAAGCAATAACGTGCAATAAGCCGGGAAAGGTAGACTGGAGCCAGATTGTAAAGGGCTTTAAGTGACAAAACAGTTTGTATTTTATCCTAACGGCAAGAGGGAGCCACTCAAGTTCTTAACCAGGACAGTACCATGATCAGATTCATGGTCAGCTCTGGAGGATGTAGTAGAGAAGGGGAAGCTTGGAAGTCAGGAGTTCAATTAAAAGGTTGTTGTAATGACCAAGAGATAAAGAGGGCCTGAACTATAGTGATGGCCACTGCATGGAGAGAAATGAACAATGATCAAGAGGTATTGTGAAAGAAATGGCATCATTTGCTAACTGGCTGGATACACGGAGAGAGTGTGCAATCCAGTGAAGTCAAGGATAACTTCAGGGTTTTTACCTTAGTGACAACCAATGGCAGTGCTCCCAACAGAAAAAGGGAAATCTGGAGGGTTCAAGGGGTTTCATTTCCCAACTGTTCGGTTTGAGATGTCAGGCAGTTAATGATGAAGAACAGCACTTAATAACAAATAAGTATGATACAAAATAAAACTTCAAAGTACTATGAGAATTAAAAAAACAAACAGAATCAATCTTCTGGCTTAAGAGATCAGGGAAAGCTACAAAGAAAAGGTGGCATTTGAACCAGACTTTGAATCACATGAAGCAAGCATACAAAACACATTCATTTCTCATCCTCCCAAGGATCAAAATTTTCAAATAGTATTTCATTTAACCACCACAAGTTACATACACACACACACACACCCCTTTTGAAAGTAATTTTCTTGCGATTAACATTATCAATTACAAGTTGCCCACAATCACCCCAGTCCTAACCAATTCACCTCACTGAACAACACACTAACAACACTAGAGAGGGATCTTTAAAATCACTAGGCCTACCCCCTCTTTTTACGGAGGAGACACTGAAGTCCAAAGTTTCAGAGACTTCCACAAGGTCAGTGTTAATTGGTATTAGTCATAAATCCATTCTTGCACAATTATAGAAGATGAGTGTTTGGACTCTATATGATAGAATGGAGAGGGTAGAGGATAAAAGATTGGTGGTGATGGTAAAAAATTAAGCACTAAACTTAAATCAACCTAACATCCCTTTCCCTACCACCATTCTGCTTGATAATAAATCAACTATACATGCCTATTTCAATGTCAGGAAACCGAAAAATAAGCTTTAATGCCCTATTTTCCTTACAGTCTCCAATTATAAATACATGCCAGGCTTCAGTTGCTGCGGCACTATCCTTTCCCCACACACCTGCACAGATCAGAATTGCTTGATTCCTCCCCTAAAGAAAAGTGGGATAAGAGACTTGTCTTTTCTCTTTCCACACCTTCCCTGTTCTGTTCCTTTCACCTTGCAAATAAGCATCTTCTGACCCATCCTCCAGCTCTGGAGAACATGTTAAATGGGGAGATGGCTCAAAATTTGTAGCACTGATTTTGCTACCATTACAATCTACCCTCTGTAATTAGTGCATACATGGTGGACAGTTGGCTGCATAGTGACATACAAGAAATGGGAACACAGATCCAGCATGATGACCTCATTCCTCTTCTTCACACAGTACACTCCATCTCCCTTCTGTCTTTGCACTGCTTATATGTCCCATGGTTAGAATATTCTCACTCCTTACTTCTGCCTCTTGGAACCCTGGATTTCTTTCAAGACTCAGCTCAAGGCCCTTCTGCATGAAGCCTTTCCTGGTCCTGCCACCTGCTATGCTGCCTTCCCCTCTAAAGTTTCCTTTTATCTGCTTGCTATGTTTTATATATACCTACATATATGTGCATGTCTCCCCCATTTAATGTAAGCTCCTTAAAGGAGGGAATGTTTCACTTCTGTCTCTGTATTCCCAATACCTGGCACAATGTCTGGCAAGCAAATAACAGCCACTTAAAATGTTTGTTGCTTGACTGAATTCACATACCTAGAGTGAAAAGGACTACTCCACTTATCCCCCTCATTTAACAGATGAGGAAACTTGAGCCTGGGGTTAACTGATTAGAAAAAGGAAACACAAGGTAGTAAGCACTGGAGCAGAATTTGAACCCAGATCCTTGGATTTCAGAGCCAGTATAAGTGATAGCCATTCCTATAGCAAGAATGAGGGCAAACATGGCCCTAGTACCCACAGGATGCAAGGCTTCCCTTTATGGAGGATCCATGGAAGAACAGGGATTAGAATCAAACAGGATAAGCTATGAATGGTGATCTGCATCAAAGAAGTGATCCATTTAAAGATATCACCCCAGTACCAGCCACATTACATTGCACATAGGAATTTTCAAGACCAGATCCAACCTTCTTTTCACAAAAAGGAAAGAAGGGTGGGAAAATGAAGTTTAAAATGCAACATTAAAATCAATGCAAAGTGATTTCATATTTGTACAGGGCTTTGCATTTCTTGCCCTCTCAATGGATGGGAGAAGTGTAGTGGAGGGAGAGAATTTGGAACTAAAAATAAAATAATGCTCATTTTTTTTAAAGGGAAAAAAATCAATGCAAAGTAAAGGAGTCTCTCCTATCCATCTCCTCCTTCACTAAGACTGCTGTATAATGACCATCTCCCACTTCTGAAGCATTCTCTTGAACAATTTTCTGACATATTGCATCTTTTCTGTATGACAATGAATAATATATTTTAGGAGCTTGATCCTTTTTTCCTTTATAATCATTTTCAATTTTTTAACTGTCCGAATTAGACCAAAACTCTCTTTGTTTTAGATAATGAACTTCTGTCTTGCCTGAAACATTTAATAGCTATTTATTATTACTGAATCTTTCATTTCATTTATAGCCTGCACTAGTTCACTGACACAGCTCCTCAAATCTACTCATCTGTATGCAAGCATCTATAATCATATGCAAAGGCTGAATAAGTATTGGTTCAAATTTCTACTATGTATTATCTAGGTCTAAAAGAAAATCACTACCTTTAAAAATGGAAAAAAGATGATAACTCAAAAGTCAAGATGGAGTGGGACCACAATACTGTTAATATGCAAATTCACTCCATATACACTTTACTTGTTTGTCTTGTTTCCCATTAAAAATATACTAATTCCTCAGACTACAAACATAAATAGGCACCGTTATTTTTCCCTACCACTATTATTGGTGACAGTATTTCCATACTCAACCTAGAGATACTGCTGAAACTAAAGGAAAGTTAACATGAAGAAAAGTGCTTGGCCTATTCTCAATGTTTTCATTAGATCCAATTCTGGATTTTCTTACACTCAATCAAGTGAAACCCTCTTAGGACATTCCTGCTGTTCCATAAGCAGTAAGTGTTTTTACATACATACATACACACACATACACATACATATATGTATATATTATATAGATGTATATTGTGTTTGTATACATATACACATACACATATACATATATACATATACATACACATACACACACACACACACACACACACACACACACACACACACACACACATATATATCCCTCTCCTCAACTACTCTATTCTACCTCTATCCAATGCCCCAACCCAGGTTAGGTAAGCACAGTATGGGTAATTGCAAATGGAAGAACTGTAGGTTCTTATTTGCTCAAACTGATAAAAACAGTATTAGGATGGCAGTCTAATGGATAAGAAATATAAGGATTCTATGGACTAAATGAAATAGTTTAACCAATGAAGGGTATTTACCAATTATTAACTATAAACAAAGAAAAAGTTTAAGAGACAGTAAGATTAGGTGAGAAGATAGGAGAATCTCTCTAGAACCAGGATATAGGTGACAAGACTTTTGGCAATACCAAGAAAATTAGACAAAATGAAGATAGGAAGGGGGAACTGGAGAGTGTCTTTGTTAGGTAGGAGGCAGGTTCCAGGTTGATGTTAAGGATTTGGAGGTTTCCTCTTTCCTTTTAGTTACTGGGAGACAGGGTACTACCACTAAGCTCCTTAAGGTGAGAGAAAGAGAGAGAGAGTGAGAGACAGAGAGAGGGAGAGTGAGTGTGTGTGTGTGTGTGTGTGTGTGTGTGTGTAGGAGACGGGGAGAAAGGGAAACAGTGTACATACAGACTGAAACGAAATTGAAAGAATCCAGGGATGAGGCAACACAACATTGGATCTTTTGGGTAGAATCAAAGGAACTGGAAAAATCTATAGAAAACAGGGTCTGACTGGGTAGGATTAGATGGGGAGATGCGAACCAGGTTTGCTTACTCAAGGGCAAGCTAGTTATGCTAGGTTGAAGGGAGTTAGTATGCCAGCCTTTAAGGAAAAAAGCTCTTGCTGGGGAAGCACCTATAAGGTGACCAGGAAGCAATACAAGCTAGTCCCTTTTGCAGGGTCGAGGATGGGGAGGGGGCAGACAATACAAGGTGGCCCCTGGAGGTAGGTGGGAGGAAAGAAGGTTCTACTGCAGGTGGGGGAGGGGTCATCGAAGGGGAAAAGCAGTGCAGAAAGTCCCCTTGCAGGGCTTGAGGAAGAGGCGGCAGACAGTGAAGAAAACGCTCCTGGGGACACGGACACACACACAGAGACACAGGCACAGAAACAGACACACACAGACAGACAGACACACAGACACACAGACACACAGACACACACACACACACACACACGGCAGTAGTGAAGGCTGGGGGCACAGAAGGCAGTGGAGAAGTCTCCACTGCAGGAGCTGGGGGAGACAGTGAGGAAGGCTCCACATTGCAGGGGTTTGAGGGGGTGACAGGCAGTGAAGGAGGGGGGACAGTGGAGAAGACTCCGTACTTCAGGGGCTGAGGGTGGGGGACGAGGAAGAAGACAGGCAGTGAAGACGGTAGGGCAGTCGACGAGGCTTTACACTGCAGGGGTTGGGGAGAACGGGCAGCGGATAAGGCTCCGCACTCGGGGCTGGGAGGACTAAGGCGGGCAGTGGAGAAAGTGGGAGACGGCAGAGGAGGCTCTCCTGCAGGGGCTTGAAGAAGGCTCCATTGCACCGGCTGGGGGAGAAGGTCAGCAGTGGAGCAGGTTGGGCAATAGAGGAGGTTCCGCTGCAGAGGCTGTAAGGGAGACCGATGGAGAAGGCTCCACTGCAGGGTTTGGGGGCAAACAGTAGATAAGTAAGGGCAGTGGGGAGGTCCCCCTCGAAGGGGCTGGAGGTAGCAGAGGAGGGGGCTCCACTGGAAGAGGGGCGGGAGGCAGTAGACAAGGCTCCACTGCAGGCACGGGGGGATGCAATAGAGATGACTCCACTGCAGGGGCTGGGGGAGGAGGGCAGTAGAAAAGGCTCCGCTGCAGGGGGAGGGGGAAGAGTACAGAAAGGGTGGCACTATCTTCATTGCAGGAGAGGGGGGGATGCAGCAGAGAAGGGGGGCAGTGGAGAAAGCTCCCCTGCAGGGACTGGGGGGGACGACAAAGGAGTTGGCCTCCTTGCAGAAGCTGGGGGTGCGGGCAGCGGAGAAGGCTCTAGGCGCAGAGCCGAAGGGGGAGGTAGGTAAGAGCTGTTAGGAGGTGAACAAGCCAAAAGCCCGGGTGAAATCCAGGGAGACAAATTCAGGCTTTTCGAGAGGTGAGGGGGCATCTGGGAAAGGGTTTGTCCCCGGGGGAAGGACGTGCGAAGGAAGCCCGCTTGGGGCGCCCGGTGACTGGCTGAGCCGCAGGAGCGAGGAGATGGGGGGCCGCCCCCCCCACGCCGTCAGGTGGAGGAGGAAGAGGAGGGGGAGGAGGCAGAAGCGGAGTCGGCGGGGGCGGGAGGGAGCGAGCAGCATAAACACACACATACCAGCGCTGGCGGCCGAGGGCGAGGCCGGACCGAAGGACGGACGGACACTGGAGGGACGGGATGAACGGTGGGGCGGCCGGTCGGTTACCTGTCTCCTGCGGCCGCGGTGGGAAATAGCCTAGGCGGGCGGCCGGCGAAGGCGGCTCCGCGGACACCCGGCCCCCGGCCGAGGCCAGCAGGGGAGCCCCCGGGGCGCAGCGGCGGGACGGCAGCGGGACGGCGGCGGGGGCTGCACCGGGATCGGCCGCTCGCTCAGTCCGTCGGTCAGTCTGGGTGAGCGCGCGCCCGGCGCTGAGGGGAGGAGCGGAGGGGGAGGGGAGGAGCGGCAGCAGCAGCAGCGGTGGCGGCGCGGCTCCCGAGGCTGCGGCCGGCGCGCGGGGACAACGCCGCTTTATCGGGTCGGAAACAGCCGCTCCGCGCCGCTTCCGCTGACGCAGCGCCAGCCCCTGCGCCTCCTCATGACTATGCAGCAGCCGCCGCAGGCCGCCCAAGAGAGGGGGGCGCGAAGACGGGGCGGGGCCTCGGGGCTGATGCCCCGCCCCCACATCTCAGGCCCCGCCCCAACCCTGGCTCTGTCTCGTCCATTGGCTCCATAGCCCAGGGGATACCCCACCCCCTGCGCCCCTAGCCAGGTCTGTGGAGACGGCAAGCCCCGCCCCATTTTACCCCCTTCCCTGTCCCTCACACTCGTTCTCTCTCTCTCTCTCTCTCTCTCTCTCTCTCTCTCTCTCTCTCTCTCTCTCTCTCTCTCTCTCTCCTCCCTCCCTCTTCCTCCCCCTCTCCCTCTCCCTCTCACACACACGCCCACACACACACCCCCCACTTGAGGGAAGGCTAGCTCCACCCCTAGCATGTTGTTCCTTTCCCTCCTTACTCACACGCCCCTTGATGCCTCTTGGCGAGCTCTGTCCCTGAGTGTGCAAGAGAACCCCCCCCCCAAAAAAAACTGAGCAAAAGCAAGGTCCCTGTACCCTTGAGTGCCCATCTCCTCTCCTGCCCTCTCCCTTTCCCACAGAAGGGCAAGCGCCACTCCCTGAAGGTGCCCCTCCTTCCATAAACAGGTCCCTCGGCCCAAAGGGGCAAGCCCCGCCCCCATTGTGCCATAAACAGACCACCTCCCAACCTAGGTCGGGCAAGCCCTGCGCTCCCGGGCTGGGGCGCCAGCAGTACTTCACAAAGCTCCACTTCCAGATGAAGATAAGTAAATCCCCCAAGGCCTTGATCTCCTAACCCTTCTGGCTCTCTCTGCCCTTCCCAGGCAATCCATCTCTTGCTTCATCTCCAGACTGAGGGAGGCTGGCCTTCTCTGTCCAGCTCTCCTGGAGGATGGAGGAAAGCATGGAAGAGTCCCTCCTCTTCCACACTTTATCAGGGCCAAGGGTCGTACATCTCTATTAGACGAAGTGTAATGTATTTGCGTTGATACAAATAAGCAATTCAATTCTGGTAAGCTCACTGAGCTTTGAGTCAAGGTGACCTGGGGTTGATAAGTAACCTGCCTACTTTGAGATCTGGGGCAAATCACTCAATCTCTTTTGGGACTTAGTTTCCTTACAAGTAAAACGGGGACAATAGTAGGCTGTTGTGCCTACATCAAAGAGTGTGAGGCTCAGGTGAGATTATGTATTTGAAAAGTTATATTTAAAAAAAGTGTCTCATTAGATCACCACCAAGGTGCCTCCTAAGATATTCTCTCTATCACTATTTAATGTCCTTGTTCATGAGTTCATAGGTTTAGAGAAATGACTGGGTCCAACCTTCACAACTCACACATGAAGAAACTGAGGTTCAGAGGGTTTGATGACTCCTTCAAGATCACACAGCTAGGAAAGAATAGGAACCTAGGTCTTCTGACTCCACTCTACTACAGAAGATTACCTCATTTGTATCATCTGGCTATACACAGGAGCCTGTATACATATAGTGTCCCAAAAGCCTTGCAGTTTTCAGCTTCCCAAAGGCTGGTCTGACCATATTTTGCTCAAAGCCACCCCCCCCCCCACTCATTCACACACACACACACACACACACTCTCTCTCTCTCTCTCTCTCTCTCTCTCTCTCTCCCTCTCTCTCTCCCTATCTCTCTATCCCTCTCTCTCTCTGTCCCTCCATCTCTCCGCCCACTCTCTCTCTCTCTCTCTCTCTCTCTCTCTCTCTCTCTCTCTCTCTTTCTCTCTCTCTCCCCCCCCTCCCCCTCCCTCCTCCCCGCTCCCCATTCAGTAAACTCCAGTGGCTTCCTCACCTCCAGGATCGAATATAAAATCCTCTGGCTAGCATTCAAAACCCTTTATAATCTTCTCTTCCCCACTCCAACCCCCCACTTTTCCAGTACCCCTTACTTTCCCTTCTCCACAACAGTACTCTGAGGTCCAGTGACACCAGCTTCCTTGCTGTTCCTCAAAAACACTTCATCTCTTAGGTATTTTCTCAGGCTGTCCCCTGTGCCTAAAATGTTCCCCCTCCTCATCTCTATTTCCTGTCTTCCCTGGTTTCTTTCAAAACCCAGCTAAAATCCTACCTTCTGCAGGAAGACTTTCCCCATTCCCCTTAACTCTAGAGTCTTCCCTCTGTTAATTATTACCAATTTGTCCTGTATATAGCTTGTCATCGTATATTCTCATTTGCTCTTTGTCTCCCCCATTAGATTGTGAGCGCCTCAAGGGCACTATCTTTTGCCTTTCTTTGTATACCCAGGGCTTAGCCTGGGGTGCCTGGCACATGCTTATTGACTAAGACTTTTGTCATGCTTTGTGTATATGAACTCGGATAGATTTCCATTTTATTTGAAATTATATATATATATATATATATATATATATATGTGTATGTGTGTGTGTGTATAAATTATATATATATATATTTGAAATTATATTAGAAATCATAATACACATATCCACCCACCCTCCACTAAAATTCTCCAGTGCTCACTGTGACCCCCTGGTTCTCCAAGGCTATCCCAAAAAAGTAGAAGCTCTGGAAGGTCCTATCAGGCTGAAAGACTTGTGACTAAGTGTGTGTCTGTCAGCAGAGGAACATCCTAGTTAACTGCAAAGATGGGCATCATCAGATAACTGGCCACAAGAGGATTAATTTTTTGGTCCCAGCAACTGTTGAAGACAACCTCCTAAAGTATGAAACAGCTGCCATCTGATTCTGTGGAAAGAGCATCTGCATGGAGGAAACCACAAACTTTTAAAGTTTTGACTGCTAATAAGAGTATGTGGCCCACAGGCTGGGAACCAGGTTCTTACCCCACCCTGCCTTTCTCCAGAAAGGTGACAATATGGATAGACTGCTGGATTTGGAGTCTGGAAGACCCGAGTTCAAATCAAATCCCTCCTCAGACACATCATCATAGCTCACATTTACGATACAGCGCTTAACTATGTTCCAGGCATCTGCTAAGTGCTTTACAAACATTATCTCATTTTATTTTCAAGACAAGTCTGGGCGGTAAGTGCTATTATTATCCCTGTTTTAATACTGCTACTACTACTACTACTACTACTACTACTACTACCACCAGCTAACATTTACGTAGTGCCTATCATGTGCCACACACCATGCTAAGTACTTCACAAATATTGTCTCATTTGATCTTCACCACGACCCTGGGAAGTCGATGCTGTAATTATCTCCATTTTATAGATTAGGAAACTGAGGCAAACAGTGGTTAAGTGACTTGCCCAGAGACACATAACTAATAAGTATCTGAGTCTTGATTTGAATTCAGGGTTTCCTGACTCCAGGCCCAGACAGAGTTCTATCCACTTCAACACTAGGTGCTCCATTTACAGGCTTTATGACCCTCGGCAAATCACTTAATCTCTGTCTTCCTCAATTTCTTCGTCTACAAATGGAGACAATAAAAGCCCCTACCTTCCAGGGTTGTTTGTAAGGATCAAATCAGATGACATATGTAAAAAGTGTTGCATATCTGAAAGTGCTAAATATGAGCTATTATTTTTATAAAACTACCGTCTTGAGGAAATATATGGTTTGTAAAATAATTTATGAACAAATCATTCACAAAACTGTTTATTGTATTGAACGTACATTGTCTCATTTGAGCCGAACAACCACCCTTGGGGGTAAGGACTACAGGTATTATTCCCATTTTGCAGATGGTGAAACAGGTCCAGGTAAGTTAAGTGACTTGCCCTGGTCACACAGTTAGCGAATGTCAGAGGGAAGACTCCAACAAAATGTTTCTCTTTTTTTCTTTTTCTTTTTTTTCCCCACGTAATAGTATTTTATTTTTCCAATTACATGTAAAAATAGTTTTCGACATTTACTTTTATAAGTTTTTGAGTTCCAGATTTTTTTCTCCCTCCCTTCCCTCCACCCCCCCCCCCCCGCCCGGAAGATAACAAGCAATCTGATATAGACTATACATGTACGATCATGTTAAACATATTTCCACATTAGTCATGTTGTGAAAGAAGAATCAGAACAAAAGGGAAAAACCACAAGAGAGAAAAAAAGGAGAAAAAAGAGATAATAGTACGCTTCAATTTGCATTCAGACTCCATAGTTCTTTCTCTGGATGTGGATAGCATTTTCCATCATGAGTCTTTCAACAAAAAGTTTCTAACTCTTGTTCCAGCCCTCTCTCCAGCATACCATGCTCTGCCAATGATGGTGAGGGAGAACCAATATATTTTGATGTGATGGCAATGGTCTCATCTGTGAAATATGGGGGCTGGACTGGTTGGTTGGTTGTTGTCTTTCATTCTCAAAGAGGATCAAAATGACATCACTGTGTTAGAGTCAAGTTACAGTGTGTCTGACTATGGCTGATCAGACCAACATGAGCTCAGGATGCTCTACCACAGATTGGGCACAAATAGCACATGTGAACATTTGGGGTGGATTCTCTAAATTTGTGCATCTTGCATTTCTTTTGAGCTACTTCCATTCTGCTCTGCTCAAAGAGCACAGCACCTTTTCTGATGAGGGCACACCATGCTGGGTGGTTCTGTGCCAGTGTCTTCCATGTCACACAATCAATTCCAAAGTTCTTTTTTTTAATTTATTTTTTATTTTTAGTTTACAACACTCAGTTCCATAAGGTTTTGAGCTCCACATTTTCTCCCCCTCCCTCCCCTCTCCCCTCCCCACCTAAGCCAATATAGGTTCTACATATACCTTCACATTAAACTAATTTTCACAATAGTCAAGTTGTAAAGAAGAATCATAACCAATGGAATGAACCACGAGAAAGAAGAAACAAAACCAAAAAAGGAAAAAAAAAAACAAAGAGCGCAGATATGACTAACTTTGATAGACTCGGCTCTTCTCAGCAATTCAAGGTTCTAGGGCAGCTCCAAAAGTGTCATAATGGAAAAAGCTATCCACATCCAGAGAAAGAATTGTGGAGTCTGAATGCAGATTGAAGCAAAGTTCTTGAGAAAGACCTTGAGAGTGTGCTTGTATAGCTTTTTCTGATCACCACGTGAGCACTTGCCCTATGTGAGTTCTCCATAAAATAGTCTTTTTGGCACGCATACATTTGGCAGTTGAGCAGTGTGGCCAGCCCATTGGAGTTGTGTTCTCTGCAGTAGAGTTTGAACGCTTGGCAGTTTAGTTCAAGAAAGGACCTCAGTGTCTGGTATCTTATTCTGCCAGGTGATCTTCAGAATCTTCCTAAGAGTTGAATTAGATGGCCTCTGAGGTCCAAAACAGCTCTAGATCTGTGATCCTTTGCCCCTATTAGCTAAAGGAAAAAGTTTCAAGAAGGACAAGGAAGCAGAGGATGCCAGCAGAAAAAAAGGCCATTGCATGGGGAGGTAGAGGAATCATTTACCTAATAGCCAGGAGACCAAGGTTATATACAGTTCCAGGCCTACCATTAGTTAGCTATGTGACCTTGGGCAAGTCAGTAAGTTATTCCCTTTCATTGGGGCCCCA
Source organism: Trichosurus vulpecula (assembly GCF_011100635.1). Lineage (NCBI taxonomy): Eukaryota > Metazoa > Chordata > Mammalia > Diprotodontia > Phalangeridae > Trichosurus > Trichosurus vulpecula. Next base: position 90,285,734 of record NC_050573.1, on the reverse strand, counting down.
TTTGTAAAATGAGGGCAGTTGCGCTAGATGACCTCTAAGGTACCTTACAGCCCTTTGAATCTATGAAATCTTTGGTGACTTAGAACAATTTCAACAGAGTGGTACAGATTGTTGTTGTTTGTCCTTCTCTAAGAGGACCAATGACATCAGGTGGGTGATGTCTTAACTTGCAAGTGAATTGGATTTAAATGAGTCAGGGCTGGTGGAAGCCAGGTTGTAGCGACCTGAGGAGAAGGAAGTGCGTGAAGAGGCAATAGAAGTAGTGAGTGCAGAACACTCATTTCTGGAGTTTGGCTGGATATACAGCAGCATGGAGATAGAAAAGCAGCAGAGGGCAATGGGCATCAGGGAAAGATTCTCTCAAGACAGGGGTGTTAGTGCATGTTTGTAGGCACAAGAGAAGGAGAAAGAAAGAGGGATGCATTGAAGCCACTGTAAAGGAAAGAGGGAATTGTGGAAGATCTCTCAGGAGTCAGAAAGGGATGAAATCAGGGCATAGGTAGAAGTGTGAGCCTTCAGAAGGGCTTCTTTGAGCCAAGAAGGAAGAAAGACAGGATATCACAAGGTATGGTGGAAAGATTTGGTGTCAGACTTGAAGTCAGGAAACCTGCTTTTGAATCCTGACCCTGATCAATATCGGTCAATAAACATTAAGCTCCTCCTATGTGCCAGGCACCATGATATGCTCTCAGGATAGAAAAAGAAGCAAAAGGCAGCCCTTGCCCTCAAGGTGCTCATAACCTAATGTATACTGAAACTTGACTGACCATGTGACCCTGGTGAGTCACTTACCTTCTGTTTCCTTATCTGTAAAATGGGATTATAAGAGCTTTATTTTCCACCTCCCAGAGCTCTTGTGAGGAAGTTATAGTTCAAACCTTAAAGTACTAGGGAAAGCCAGAATTTCTCATAGCTGTAAAAACTGAGGAAGGAACTGAGTTAGGAAGGAAAAGTCCCTTACTGAATGACAGATGAAGGAAGTTACGGCATTTGGTGAAAATGAGAAGTCAAGGACCAGGGCAAGTTTGGAGGCTGGAGAAGAAATGAAAATGTTCTCCTGCCTCAGTGCTCTTGTACAAGTTGGCCCTCCTGCCTGCAATGCACTCATTCTCTTCACCCCTCCTGGGTAGAATCCCTAGGTACTATTGAAACATAACTGAGGCTCTGTCTCCTACTCGGGGCCTTCCTGATCCTCTGTTGTTAAAGCTCAACCCCTCTAGAAATTACTTTGACTTGCTTTTTGTATTTACTTGTTTTGGTGCACGGTGTATCCACCCTCCTTAGAGTGTGAGCTCTTTGAAGGCAAAGTTTCCTTTGTTTGTGTTTGTAACCCCAGCATCTCTCACAATGCCTTCCACCCTTAATAAATCTTTATTGAATCGAATTGAACTGAATAGAACATCTGAAATAACAGTAACGGGCTAACATAGAATCGTAAGATCCGTCGTTTTACAGAGCAGAAGAGTGAGACCCAAAGCAGCACAAAGACATACAGTTACTAAGTAATAGAGTCCGAGAGCCAACCGGCAATGATGGGGCCAGAATCTGACCCTTTGCCAGGTAATTCCCACACAGTGACTGCCTCACGGCAGAATCATATAATCAGCATTTGGATTACCCTAAATAATAGTGCGTTAATTATCTTTGCTTTGCTCTCGGGGCAATCCATCTGCTATTACTAATAACAGCAGAAGCAGCAGCAATCAGTGGCAGCAACAATAATAAACAAGACTGAGTAACCACCAGGTGTGAGACCAGGCCCACTGAACAAACTAGCTAAAGGAAGGGACTGACAAGGGGCTGAGCTTAGAACAGCAATGGACAGATGAGTCCTCCTTCCCCATGAATTCATGCCTTATCCTGCACCCGCAGTACTGTCTTCCTTCCCCGGCCTTCAGTTTCCTCATCTATAAAACGGAAGTGTTGTGTAACAATACTTGCCAACTCCACCTACTTCACAGGGATGTACTGATGATTCAATGAGTTAACATAGATTATAAATTTGGGGGCTCTGTAAACTTTGAGTGTTGTGCAAATATGAGGGATTATATCAATAATAGTAGTATTTGTTATTATTATTATTATTAATTTACCTGTAATTAAGAGGCATATGAATTGCTGACTTTGAATTCTGCCAATGGCACTTATGAACCATATAACCACGGGCAATTCACATAATCTCTTTGATCATCAATTTTCTCAACTGTGAAATGAGCACAAAACTAATACCAACTTCCTAGGGTTGTTATAAGCATCAAATGAACCAGCCTATTCCAACCACTTGAAACCTAAAATCACTATATAAATGTTAGCTATTTAATTGGCTGTCTCTTCTGTTTGTCCAGATTCTACTGAAGAAACTTCCCTTCACTTTCCAATTCTGGTGCCAAATATGAGGGAGGATGTTCACCAGCAGGAATTAGTGCCAGGAGAGATTAGCCAGAACTGTGAGAATTCTGAAGACCATGCCATATGAGGATCAGCTGAAAGAAAACACAATACTGAGTCTGAAGAATAAGGGGGAGAGAGGGAAGGGGAGACATAAGTTATCTCTAAGAATTTGAAGGATTTTCATATAGATAAAAAAACGGATTTTTCTCAGAAGAAAGAACTAGTAGTAATGAGGGCCTCTATTCAACACTCTCTGTCTCTCTCTTTGTCTCTGTCTCCCTCTTTTTCTGTGTCTCTCTGTCTCTGTTTCTCTGTCTCTGTCTCTATCTCCGACTCTGTCTCTCTTTCTCTGGTGTCTCTGTTTCTGTCCTCTGTCAGTCTCTCATATTACTCCCTTTTTCACACTTTCCATTTTAGTCAAATTGGCCTGCTAGCTGTTTCTCATACAGGACCCTGCTTCCATGCCTAGTAAAAGTCAACAAACATTTATTCTCTTTCGAGAAGGAAGGATACACAATGACAACAATGTGCTAGGCATGGTAGTAAGCTCTAGAAATACAAAGAAAGGCAAAGGTAGTTCTTGCCCTCAAGGAGTTTACAATCTAATGGGAGGAGACAACTGTTGGAACAATTCGGCTAGCAGCTGCCATGGGGGTGAAAAACCAACACAAGCCCAACAACAAGAATGCTACAAGCCCAGGTTCTTTTGATCTGCTTTACCAAGGAAAGCAACGCTAAGGGGTTAACAATCTTACTCTAATCTAACATACAAATATCATTCCTTCAGCTTGGGGAAAAGCCAGCCCCCAAGCTTCAAGGCAAATACAAACAGAGCAAATAAGCACAAATCAACAGACAGATTTCTGTCTGACAAAATCACAATATACAGTTACCAGAGAAGCATCAATATCAAAGCCAGGGAGCTCATAACAACGGCTGGCCTAGAGTCACTGCCACTCCTGCTGTGGCTCAGAGCTCCTGAAGAGAAAGCCAACCTCTGTGCTTATATGTCCTGTTCAGGGCCAAAGGTGAGTCACACATGCAAATCACCCACATTAGCTAAAATTGTCACAAAAATGCGACTTAAACCCATGTGGTCCAAAAGCCTGTGATGTCACAAACATGTCACTGAAACCCATGTAAACTAGGCTTTCCCTTGAGCCAAGGAGGTCACCGAGGACTGCTAATTTAATCAAGGAAACAAAGGCCAAACTCTTCAAGGGCACTTGGTTGAATAAGTGCTAAGAGCCCATCTTGAGTCCCAATACAACAACATGCAAGCAACTACGTACAAACAAAATATATTCAGGGTAAATTGGAGGTAGTCTCAGAGGGACTGAACTAACACTAAGGGGGACCAGGAAACATCTCTTGTCTCAAGTAACTGAAACTTGAAGGAAGTCAGGAGACAAAAGACAAAGAGGGAGAGAATTCCAGACACAGAGAATAGCCAGGGAAAATGCATGGAGTTAGGAGGTGGAGTGCATGTATCTAGAATTCCTTCCTTCTTCATTTCAACTAGGAATACTTAATTTTCTTTAAAACACCACTCAGGTGCCACTTCTAACCAGAAATCTTGATGCTCACAAACTTTCAGCTCCTTAGCTAATACTCAGTCTCTCCTGAAATTAATTTCAATTGCTAAGTGCTTTCCCTTTACTTATGTACCACCTCTGCAAACAGATGATTGTGCACTCAGTGCAACCTCTGAAGCTGAGATGCAAGGAAGTATGGATCAGTTCTCTGCTGCTTGTGCTAATTTTGGCCTAACAAGTAACACCAAGAAAACATAGATGCCCCATCAGCCACCACCACACCATCCATACGTGGAACCATCAGTTACAGCAAATGGAGAAGTTTTGAATGCTGTGGATAAGTTCACTCACCTTGGTAGTGTGCTTTCCAGGGATGTACACATTGATAATGAAGTTGATGCACACATTGCCAGAGCTAGCTCAGTGTTTGGAAGGCTCTGAAGGAAAGCATGGGGTAAAAGAGGTATTAGACTGATTACCAAACTGAAGGTCTACAGAGCTGTGGTGCTGACCTTATTGTTGTATGCCTGTGAAACCTGGACAGTCTACTGGTACCATGCCAGGAAACCCAATCGCTTCCATTTGAATTCTTAGGAAGATTCTGGAGAGGATTCTGGGAAGATGGTGGAGTGGTGGAGTAGGTCAGAAAAGTCCAATCTCTCAAGATTTTCCCCCACAAAAGAGTTAAAATAGCACCTTAGGGCAAACAAAGTGTGGGTGGAGACAAAGAAAAATAGGGGCACAACCAGGGTTTTCCTCGGAAAGTTTGAGAAGATCTGAAGAAAAACCCCAGGACTAGGTTTGGTTCCCATGAGGAGTAAACACCTCCAGGCCAGGTTCTGTTTTAACAACAAGCAGGAAAGCAGCAAGCCCTGGGGTTAGTTGGTCTGAGAGGATGCCTCAGCCCCAGCCACTGGAACTTGTCACCCCAGGATAGTGAGGGGAGTTGTGCCTTTGAGCCCAGGAAGACTATGGGAACCTCTGCTGACAAGGAACGCCAGACTCAGCTGTGTTGCGAGGAGTGATGGGGGCGAGAATGAACCAGCACACGCCTGGTGAGTGCAGAAGCAGTGGGGTAGAAAGCCCCTGGCTGTGGGCACTTACAGAAGGTTGGAGTTTGGCTTTGGTTTCAGGCTAGAGGAGAGATCTAAAGATCTGGGGCAAGAGGCACCAGTTCCCATACCCCAGGGCTAGAGGTGATTACAAAAATCAAGTTATTACTACCAAAAAAAAAATGCACAGGCAAAGGAGAAAGAATCCAACCATAGAAACCTATTACGGGAACAGAGCTGACTGAGGTTCATCTTCAGAGGATATTGAAGTAAAGAAACTCCCAAAGAGCAAAGTCAAATGGTCACTTGCCCAAAAAGAATTTATAGAAGATCTTAAAAAAGACTTTAAAAATCAAATGACAGAGATGGAGGAAAAACTAAAAAAATAAAAATAATCCAAGAAAAACAAGAAGGTTATGAAAGGAAAATCAACCAATTAGAAAAAGAGATCCAGAATCTCAAGGAGGAAAATGACACCTTGAAAATTAGAATTGGGCAAAGTGAAGCCAGTGAAATTATAAGAGATCAAGAAATAATTAAAAAATGGATAAGGAAGATTCTGAACATCACCTGGCAGGATAAAGTACCAGACACTGAGGTCCTTACTAGAACTAAACTGCCAGCATTCAAACTCTGCTTCAGAGAGTACAACTCCCATGGGCTGGCCACGTTGTTCGAGTACAAAAAGTATGCTTGCCAAAAGGACTATTTTATGGAGAACTCGTATAGGGCAAGCGTTCACATGGTGGTCAGAAGAAGCAATACAAGGACACTGTCAAGGTCTCAAGAACTTTGGAATTGACTGTGTGACATGAGAGACATTGGCACAGGACCACTCAGCATGGCGTTCCCACACAGAGAAAGTGCTGAGGTCTATGAGCAAAGCAGAATGGAAACAGCTCAAAGGAAACACAGGAGCACAAGTTTGGAGTATCCACCCCAAATGTTCACATGGACTATTTGTGGCTGACCTTTGGTAGAGGATTCTGAGTTCATGTTGGCCTGATCAGCTACAGTTGGGCACATTGAATCTAGATTCAAGCATAGTGATGTCATTTTGGTCCTCTTTGAGAACACAGGACAACAACCAACTAACCATGTACCCCCTAAAGGCAGGTTCCTTGAGGCTAGGTATTGAATCCTTCTAATGAGGTAATTATATATGTAGAGAATTTGCCCTATTTCTTTGTTTTTGAAACCCATAATGCCTGCTAGAACTTTTTCTACTAATAGCCTTTGGGTGAGTTGACCCACTTAAAGAGCAAAGGGGCAGATATAGAGGGCAATTGTAAATTCAGAACCTATCACTTTGGAAGCTGCTTGGCTAAATGACATTTCATATTAACAAAATTGCAGTTTGCTTTTCATTCTACATTGTTAAAAATCCATTGAGCCTATAAGTCAAGCAAGCAAATTACCTTTGCTGAGAAGGAAGACTGGAGTTCCAATTGGTCATAAGCCAAATGGATTCTGAGGGGTTTTTTTTCAAATTAGAGCATACCCTTAAATAGGCATGCTGAACCTAGAACACTAGAAAGAGACGACAGAGTTGTTGGGAAGTTATTTGCACAAATTCTCTTGATAGTGATTTCATAGTCCAAGGCTGAGACTTCCAGGTGCATTCAGACATGCTCAGTGAGTGAAAAGGCGTAGCTCAGGTAGCTTGGACAGAAATTAGAACCCTGTGCTTGAGATGCTGCTCAAGATGGTATACTCTACGATAGAAACACCATCCACGTGTCCCTACACTGTGACCTTGTGACAAGTGTTGCATGGATCTGAGGCTTTTTCTGAAAAAGAGAAAATTTTGGCTTAGATCTGACCTTGTCACTCCCCTACTCAGCCAGTAAACTCCAGTAACTCCCATTCCTTCTAGGATCAAATATAAATTTCTCTGTTTAGCTTTGAAAACCCTTCACACCCTGGCCCCGACCTCTTTTTCAGCCTCATTGAACATTCCTCCTCCCCCCACACTTCTACACCCAGCCAAATTGACCTCTCTGTTCTTCATACTCAACCCACTTCTGTACCTTTACAATAATTAGAACTGACATTTATATAGTACTTTGATCTTTGCAAAATGCTTCACAAATACAAATATCATCACATGTGACACTTAGGAGTCCTGAGAGGTAGGTGCTATAATTCTCCCCATTCTACAGTTGAGGAAACTGAGGCAGACAGAAGTTAAGTGACTCAACCAAGGTTAACACAGCTAAGTGTCTGCGGCTGGTTTTGAACTCAGGTCTTCTTGATTCCAGGCCCAGAGCTCTATCCACTGTGCTGCCTAACTGCTCTAAAGGACTTGAAAGAAAGACAGCTTTAGGAACTGAACAGATGGTTTAATAGATGGTATCTAAGAATGGGTTTTGGATTTTTGTTTGATAGATTCAAATCTCAGAATTTTGATGGGGTTCTGGCCAAGAATGGAGTGCGTCTAACAAGGTTTAGCAAACATGCATTTGCCTGATGTCTTGCAAATCTAAATATACATACACACAAATATATATGTATATGTATATATATACATACACACATCAATTTAGATTCATAGAAAGTAGCTCCATTTAAAAAAATAATAATAGCAGTAGGGATACCCAGGAATTTACTAGAAACAAAAATCTCCAAAAGAAGACAGCAGTAAAACCAATGGCCTTAGTTATCTATAATCAAAACCACAAAATATGGGTAAGAAACAAAATAAAATGAACATAGCAATGCAGAAAGGCAAATTTGACTTCAACAAATATCACTGAGTCTTGGTGGGGTGGATCCTATGACTGGAGTATGCTTCTGGAAGAATATACTCAAAAGGAACAAGAAAGGTAAAAGGAAGTGAGGGGGTAGGAAGACAAGTAGTATTTTATATCAAGAGGATATATCATATATATCTATGTCCATGCAAAAATTAGAGCATTTGATAATTTCTTGACTAGCCTTAATGACTATTTCAGCCTTTCATAGGTGAAGAAACCAATGAGGGGAATCTTTATTATGGATCTCACTCTCACCAACAAGAAGAAACAAGCTGTTGAAGTGTAACCAAGAGGGTAGGGTAGAATTTGTGAGAAGGAAGGAAAGGAAAGCCAGGAATAATCTGACATGCATTCTAGATTTGAGAGATCAGATTTCAAATTATTTAGAGCAAGAATAGGTAAGATCCCATGGCCTAAAAATTCTACAAGGTAAATTAACCCAGTAAGACTTGGAAGTTTTCTAGAGTGACATTCTGAAAACACAAAGTGAATTCTAATAAATAGAAAAATGGGGAGTTATCTAAAGATATCAGTATGGAGGCACAACTAAGTTTTTAAAAAGTTATGTACAGGAAAAACTTATATGAACTGATGCAGAGTGAAGTGAGCAGAACGTGGAGAACATTGTACACAGTAACAGTATTGCACAATGATGAATGATTTAGCTAGTTTCAGCAATACAGTGATCCAAGACAATTCTGAAGGACTTATGATGAAAAATGCTGTCCACCTCCAGAGAAAGAACTAATGGAGTCCAAATGCAGATCAAAACATAATGTTTTTCTCCTCCCTTCCTTCCTTCCTTCCTTCCTTCCTTCCTTCCTTCCTTCCTTCCTTCCTTCCTTCCTTCCTTCCTTCCTTCTTTCCTTCCTTCCTTCCTTCATTTCCTTCTTTCTTTTTTTGGTTTGAGTTTTCTTCCACAAAATGACTAATATGGAAATATGCAAAAATTGCACATGTACAACCTACATCAGATTGCTTACTGTCTCAGGGAGGAAGGAAGAGGAGGGAAGGAGAGAGAGAATTTGGAACTCAAAAATTTTTTAAAAGAATGTTAAAATTTGTTTTTACATGCAATTTGGGGAAAAACAAAGTATTTTTTTTCTTTTTTTGGAGGGGGGAAGGCAAGGCAATTGGGGTTAAATGACTTGCCCAAGGTCACACAGCTAGTAAGTGTGTCAAGTGCCTGAGGCTGGATTTGAACTCAGGTCCTCCTGACTCCAGGGCCAGTGTTCTACTCACAGCATCACCTAGATGCCCCAAAATGAAGAATTTTCAAAAAAAGATATGTACAAAAGATGGAAGCAAGAATTGGTAACATAAGATGAATACAAAAGTATGGCATAGTCTTGTAAAAATAGTAGCAGTGCTGGTAATGTTCACAGTGTGCTGAGGATGGTGAGAAAAGTTGACAATAAAAGGGTCATTGTTTTTCTTTTTAAACCAATCAATAAATCTTAAGTGCCTACTATGTGCCAGGCACTGTGCTAAGTGATGGGGATACAAAGAGTGGCAAAAGACAGTCCCTGCAAGGACCAGTGGTCATGGTGAATGGGATGATGATAATGGATGACAGAGAGAAGGCGGAGCTGTTCAACTCATTTTGTTTTTGTTTTCTGTGTCAGAGAAAATCATCTTTAGACTGGAAGGACTGGAACAAAAATGGCCCACTGGGAGTTGGTTGTAGGGAGATAGTAAAAGAGCCACTAGCTTCTTTGTCTGCAATGAAGTCATAAAGCCCAGATGAATGACATTGCAGGATCTGGCAGATGCAATTTGCTGGTGTCATGTTACTGAAAGAGCTGTGATTGTCAAAAGCCTTAGAAGGCTTGCAGAGAAGAGGAAGTATACCTTGGGGCTGGAGAAAGGTAAACATTGCCCTGATTAAAAATAAATAAATAAAAGGAGAGTAGCGTCTGCGGACTATAGGCCAGTGAGTCTGACTACTATTCCTAGGGAAAAATTTTAGGACATACAATTAATGGTTCGTAACAACTAGAAAAAGGAATGGTCCTCTCAGCATGACTTTATCAAGAACAGCTTTTGACAGGGCTACTGGAATGATAGATTAAGAGAAGATTATAGATATGGTTCACCACATTCTAGCCAAATGTTTGATAAAATTCTGTTATTCTTGTAGAAAAAAATGGAGAAATGTGTGCTAGATAATAGTACAGTTTGATTGATTCAGAACTTTCTGAATGACTAGACTGAAAGAGTAGTCATTAATAGTTTGAAGATCACTCTGAAGAAAATCTATAGTATAGAACTTCAGGGACAGAGATGTGCTGGTAAATGTTTAACAACTGACTTTCTGAAAAACACTTTTAAGTACACACTTTTAAGTTTAATCTGCATGACTGACATTTTCTCCATCATTTTTTCTAAAGTCTAGACAATCCACAAAACAATAAATCAAGCCCTGATTTGTAGTGTTTGCCAATGTCCAATTTCCAATTTGAGAGTACAGTGGATAGAGCACAGGGCCGAGTCAACAAGATCTGTGTTCAGATCCGACCTCAGATACTTCTTAGCTATGTCACCTTGGGCAAGTCATTAACCCCTATTTGTCTCAGTTCCTCATCTGTAAAATGGGGATACGCTGGAGAAGGCAATGGCAAACAGTATATTTGCCAAGATCTTCACTCACGTAAAGTCCAGCATGACTGAACAGCAAAAACAACAAAGGTGTAAATGCTTACACTGAAAATTTAACAATTGGAGGGGGGGAACTAGGTGGCCCGGTGAGTAGAGCACTGGCCCTGAAGTCAGGAGGACCTGAGTTCAAATCCAACTGCAGACACTTGACACACTTACCAGCTGTGTGACCTTTGGCAATCACTTAACCCCAGTTGTCCTGCCTTCCCCCCTGCAAAAAAAAAAAAATTAGCAATTGGTTAGCAGGTTTTAGAGGGCTAAAACAGCATACCCCTTTTCAGGAATCTGTAATAACCTCATAGAAACATTGTCAGTGATCAGAACAGTTCCCTTTGCACCCACAAAGCACGTTTCCGTTCCTCATACCAGGATGGGTCAAATTGATTCTACAGTCCTACACCTCCTCTCCTCTCAGCTACTAGGCACTGTGAATCCCCAACAAGTCATCAAGTCCTACAGGTCTAGTGACTCAAGAGGGACCTTGGATTTCCTCCCCCACCCCAGATTGTCTTCGGTCGCTCTGGGGGCACTTGGGTTATTTAAATTACCTGAAGCAGCATTTCATAGTGGATAGGCCGCTGGACTTGGGAGTCAAAAGGGCCTGGGCTCAAATCTCACTTCAGACACTTAATGGTTATCTGAGTTCATCTCCAAACTAGGACTTTAAAGCCCAGTTCAAATATCACCTTTTCCCAAGAAGTTCTACCTATTTACTCTCATCAATAATGATGTTCCCCCAACTCCCTTAAACCCCAAGTAATGTTTTGTTTTGCCCCTTTCTTATGCCTTTATAAATTATCATTGTGCATTGTAGTTATCTGAACATGGCTAATGCCTGGACCCCTTTCTAGATTTGGAACTCTCCGAGGTCAGGGGCTATGTCTTATTTCACATGTACATATCCCATGTGCTGACCTCAGGACTCTATACATTTCTTTTCTGGGGTGACCCAAACCTTGTATGACCTAAAGAAGGGATCATGTCAGCTCAAATCATACCACCCAGCCCAGCCAGCTTGCCAACAGGGAGAGGTTGGATGCTTGGCCAGGCGGGGTGCTCCTGGAATGGGAGATTAACACAGGTGATGATAAGTGGGAATGACCCACCCTTTGGCCCCAGGGGGCTGGTGCAATACAGACTCCCACAAAAGGAGCTGAGGAAAAAGACTGAGACTCAACCAGGTCAGGGCTGGAGTCAGCAAGCCTAGCTTTGACCCCAAATGCTTCTGCTCTCAATCAGTCCCTAAATTTCAATGCCAACTCCAATTTCTATATTACTTTGAGTTTATGTAACCTGTTGCCTAGAGCCCCAAATCTGAGTTCATATAGACTGGATTCAATCTTGTGAGCTTTTTCACAAGTCATTCTTTGGCTCATGCCCCCATTATTTCTCTCAATACCATACTAAGCCGGATGACACATGAATCAAAAGTCCTTTAATGAAACACAATAGCAAAGTGATTACAGGGAATTGAATCAGGTAAGAAAAACATTGAGCACTCATTACCGAATCACTACCTCCCCTACCCCAACCTCCCCATGACTCCTGGAAGAACTAGTCTCAACTTCCAATTAACCACTCTGTCTTACCATACCTTAGGAGAGGGAACATATCAGTTCATACTCAGACAGGTGCTAAGGGAAACCCACCACAGGAATTGGGAGTTCTGGCTTCTTGGCATAGTGCTTTAAGCTAATGAGTGACTTTTCTTGGGACCTGGAAGGGAAGCCATTCTGTCTCCCATGTTTCTGAAGATAGTCTTGCACCTCTTGTGTCTTCTTTTTATTGATGAATCAACAATCAACTGTGTTAGGTTTTGTACTAGATGCTTGGACAAAAAAAAGAAATAGTTTTGGCATCAGGGGGCTTGTATACTATTGGGAAAGGTAAAAATGTACATACATATGCATAGATAGATGCAAGATGATTTTTAGAAGAGGGAGGTAATAGCATCTGGGAAGATGAGTTAAAGTCTCATAAAGAAGGTGGGGCTAGAACTGACTTTTGAGGGAAACCAGGAATTCTACAAGGTAGAGGTGAAGAGGCAATGTATTCCAAGCATGAAGGGCAGTCTAAGGCACGGAAATGGGTTATGGAATATCATGCATGAGAAACAGGAAGAAGGCCGGGATACCTGGGCCAGAGAGTGTATTAAAGGGAGTAAGTTTGGAAGAGGTAAGTTAGGGCCAGGCTGTGAAGAGCTTTGATGCCTACCCAACCAGAATCCATTCTGGGTGATGCTGATATTGGGGCAGCTAGGTGGAACAGTGGATAGAATGCTGGTATTGGAATCAGGAAGATCCGAGTTCCAATTCGGTCCCAGATACTTCCTAGCTGTGTGACCTTGGGCAAGTTACTTAGCTCCTATTTGTCTCAGTTTCCCCATGAGTTATTCATTATAAAGCACTTACTGCAGTGCCTGGCACTACATAGATATTAGCAATTACTGTGAGGATAAAATAGGATAGTTCTAAGTATTTTATAAACATTAAAATACTGTGTAAATGCTAGTTATTTAAATGCTTTTTGCGTCCTGTTTTAGTCACCATATTTCGGCAGTGACATTGGCAACCCTGGGGAAGTCAAGAGGAGGGCTACCTAGAAACTGGGGGTACTAGGAATCAGGCTGTGGGAATACTGCATGAAAGAAATGAGAATGTTTAACCTGGAGAAGAAAAGATTTAGAGGGAGACCTGATACCTAGATTCAAATATTTTAAAAGCTACCATTAGAAAAATGGAGCACACAAGTTTCTCTTTACTGAGGACTTTGACTCACACTTCACCAAAAAATAATTGAGGCCGTTCATAAAAGGAATATCTTCTTCCTTCCTCCTCCTTATCGCACATCCCTCTGACATCATTTCCCACTTCCTCTTCATTTTCTGATGATGATGTAACCCTTTTTCTTGCCAAGGCCAACCCCGCTACATGCACACTTGACCCTATTCCTGCCCATCTTCTCTAGCAGATTGTCTTCATCACCATCCTCACTCTCTCTAATATTTAGTCTCTCCCTAACTACTAACTCCTTCTCTGATGCTTATAAACATGCCCATGCCTCCTCTGTCCTTAAAAAATAAAACAACCACAAAAAGACAACCCTTCCCAGATCCTACCATACCCATCAGCTACTGTTCTAATTTTCTCTTCCCTATTGAAGTTAATCTCTTTGGAAAAGCTGTCTACACTCCATGCCTCCACTTCCTTTTCTCATTCCTATCAAATCCTCTGCAATCTAGCTTCCAGCCTCCTCATTCAACTGAAACTGCCCTCTCCAAAGTTAACCAGTGATCTCTTAATTCCTAAGTTAAGATATTACGTCATTCTCCATCCTCACCCCTCTTGACCTCTCTACAGCATTTGCCACTGTTGACCACCTTTTCCTCCAGGATACTCTCTCCTCTCTGAGTCTTTATGACTTCTCCGATCCTCCTCTGACCTGTCTAATTGTTGCTTTTCAGTCTCTTTTGCTGGATTTTCATCCATATCATGTACACTAATTTGAGTGTTCTGTAAGGCTCTATATATAGTGGAACTTCTCTCTTCTCCCACACAGGATACTCCATTTCCTTTTTCGGTATCTTGCACTGATTGTTCTTTCTCTATGCCTGGAATGCCCTCCTTTCCAAACTTCAACTCTAAGAATCCTGGGCTTCCTATAATACTCAGTTCAAATACCTTCCCTGGTCATCATTCCCTTCGTCACTACCCTACCCGTCCACCTCACCCCCACCCCAACTACTGTGCTATCATTCCCTTTAGTTATTTTGAATTGGGTCTGTATTTATCTTGTATTCTCCATTTTATATATGCTGTCTCCCCCATTAGAATGTAAGCTCCTTGAGGGCAGGGGCTGCTTTTGCCTTTTCTTTGTATCACCAGGTCTAGGACAGTACCTGGAACATAGGAAGCATTGAATAAACGCTTGTGATTGACTGATGCTTGGGTTGCACCAGAGGGCAATATTAAGACAAATGAAGAAGGATTATTAGGAAATGATTATTATTAATTATTATTAAGAGGAATTATTAGGAAAACCTGCAGCTACAAATGAATGGGCTACCTCATGAAATAATGTATTTTCAATTATGGGACATGTCCAAACAGAGACTAGATGTGACGCCGTGTTAGGAATTGTAGATGCTATGATGCTAGCCTCAGGATTAAACATAGTTCCTCATTCAAGGTCTTCCATTAATCTGGTCCTATCCTTTAACGTCATAGAATATAGACCTGAAAGACACTTCAGAGGGCATCTAGCCTGATCCTTACGTAAAGCATAAAACACATTTACAGCATCCTTATGAAACGTGGCCAGCTAGCCTCTGCTTGAGCACTTCTGGTGATAGGAAGCTCACTACTTCAAGCAGGGTGGTTCCTTTCAGAGAAAGCAAACAAGAATCACATGACCTCTCTGTGCCTCACTTTCTTCATCCATAAAATGGGGCTGCTATCCCACAGGCCTGGTGTGGAGAAAATATTCTGTAAACTCTGTAAACTACCCTTCTTCTTGCTTCATTTTGTATTTTGGTCCTTTGTGGGACAACTCTGGTTTTCCCCAAGAGCATTACCTTCTTTTTATAGATGAAAAATAAGGCAGGGATAGAAAAGTAGTTTTGTTGAAGGCTACCACCTCAGACACTTATAAGCTGTGTGACCCTGGGCAAGTCACCTAACTCTGTTTGCCTCAGTTTCCTCATCTGTCATATGAGCTGGAGAAGGAAATGGCAAAACTACTCTAGTATCTTTGCCAAGCAAACCCCAAAAGGGGTCACAGAGAATCAGACACAACTGAACAACAACAACACTGATGCTAAGTTATCTAATTAGGATCCAGCCCCAGGTCTTTTGGCTATAAATCCAGGGCTTGGTTACCTGTTTCACGCTGTTTCCCAAGAACTCTGGGAGAGAGGTGATGCAAATTGGATTACCCCGACTTTGTAGAGAATAAGACAGAGGGTTAGGAGGATTGTCAGGAAGTAGTATACCCCAGACTTGAGAAGCATCATGATGTCACGGCAAGAGGACCAGATGTGGCTTGGTGTTCCCAGCTCTGTCACATATTAACTGTTAGACTATATATAACAACAACATTAATAATAGCTAGCATTCACAAACAAAGTCAATACAACCGAGATTAGGAGGGAAGCAGAAAACTGGAAAAGAAATTTTATAGCCAGCTTCTCTGATAAAGGCCTCATATTTAAAATGTATAGAGAACTGAGTCAAATTTATAAGAATACAAGTCATTCCCCAATTAATAAACAGTCAAAGGATATGAACAGGCAGTTTTCAGAGGAAGAAATTAAAATTATATATAGTCATATGAGAAAATGCTCTAAATCACTGTTGATTAGAGAAATGCAAATTAAAACAACTGAGGCACTACATCACACCTATCAGATTGGCTAACATGAAACAACAGGAAAATGATAAATGCTGGAAGAGATGTGGGACAACTGGAACATTAATGCATTGCTGGTGGAGTTGTGAACTGATCCAACTTTGGAACTATGCCCAAAGGGCTATAAAACTGTGCATACCTTTTGATCCAGCAATACCACTTCTAGGTCTATATCTCATAGGGATCATACAAATGGGAAAAGGACCCACATGTACAAAAATATTTATAGCAGCTCTTTTTGTAGTGGTAAAAAATTGGAAACTGAGAGGATGCCCATCAATTGGGAAATGGCTGAACAAGTTATAGTATATGAATGTAATGGAATACTATTGTGCTATAAGAACTGATGAGCAGGCAGACTTCAGAAAAACCTGGAAAGTCTTCTGTGAACTGGTGCTGAGTAAAGTGAGCAGAGAACACCGTACACAGTAACAGCCACATTATGTCACGACTAGCTTTGATAGACTTATCTCTTCTTAGCAATGCAAGGATCTAAGATAGCTCCAAAAGTCTCATGAAGGAAAACGCTGTCCACATCCAGAAAAAGAGTTATGGAATCTGAGTGTAGAGTGAAGAGTATTAAGTGCTCTCTCTTTTTTGTTTTGTTTTGTTTTGTTTCTTCTTTCTCGTGCTTTCTTCCATCGGTTCTGATTCTTCTTTACAATATGACTAGTGTGAAAATATATTTAATATGAATGTACATGTTGAGCCTATGTCAAATTTACACACCGTCTTGGATTGGGGGGGAGGGGGGAGATGGGGGGGGAATTTGGAACTCAAAATCTTATGGAAGTGAATGTTAAAACCTAAAAATAAATAAATACTTTTTTTTAAAGACACCTTTATTTATTTATTTTTGGACAGGGCAATTAGGGTTAAGTGACTTGCCCAAGGTCGCACAGCTGCTATATGTGTCAAGTGTCTGAGGCCACATTTGGACTTAGGTCCTCCTGACTCCAGGGCCGGTGCTCTACTCACTGTGCCACCTAGCTGCCCCTAATAAATACTTTTTTAAAAAGAAAAGAAAATACAGAAAAACTGGAAACCTGGGGAGAAACTAGAAAAAATAATAGCTAGCATTTATATGGCTTTTTAAGTTTCACAAAGTGCTTTACAAATATCACCTCATTTTATCCCTACAACAGTTCTGGAAAGTAAGTGCTATTATCATCTCCATTTTACAGATGAAGGAACTGAGGTAGACAGAGGTTAAGTGACTTGCCAGGGTCACCCAATTAATTAGTGTCTGAGTCTATATTTGAACTCAGGTCTTCCTGGCACCAGGTCCAGACTGTGAAACTACTTCCCCAGTCTCCATTCCCTTCCTAACTCAGACCCCTCCTTTTCCACAATCTGGCTAGCAGCTTCTGTGGGGGTGTAAGATCCACCAACAGCCAGGACCCAGAAAACTGCCAGCACGCTGCAGAAGCACAGGTTCTTTTTATCTGCTTTAGTAAGGAAAGCAATGTTTGAGGGGTTGACAAGCTTACTTTAATTCAGCACACAAATATCATTCACTTAGTTCAGGGGGAAAAAGCTAGCACCCTGAACTTCAGAATAAAATACAAACAAAGTACAAACATCAACAGACAGACCTTGTCTGATTCAAATCCCAATACATAGTTACCAGAGTTTAACAAAGTCTCAGCATCTGGGTTACAAGCTGGAGGGCTCCTAGCTACAGCTGCCCAGAGTCTCTGCCTCAGCACCACCACGAGTGAGAGCCCCACGCAAATGGCTCTGTCCTCTCTTCTTATAGGGCTTCAGCTATCATCAAACGTCATCTGAATGACCAGAACTTAGGCTGCTATGATTGGCTCTTGAGTTAGCACCACCCCTTGGTACCCTGAGAGCTTCACACCCACATAGGCTTAGCACCTAATAGGGGTTTGGGCCTGGGGCTTAGTACCTAGTAAGGCTCAAGCTGGGCTCTTAGCCAGCCCCACCTTGGGCCCCACCCTAGTCACCAATCCACACCCACATAGGTTCTACACCTAATAGGGGTTTGGGCGTGGGGCTTAGCACCTAGTAAGACTCAATGAAATACACTGACTTACTCAAAGGAAACAAAAGCCAAACTCTTCAAGGGCACTTGGGTGAACTAAGTGCTAAGAGCCCATTTTGCTTACTAACACACCTCCCCACCTCCACCCCATAACTACTAGTACCATCATCCTCTCTAAAGTTATTTGCTTCTTGGGGTAAGATATTGCTTGAGCTTCAGTTTCTGCAGCACTAAAATGGGCATTTCACAGGTCTGGCCCCTGATCTAGGAGAACAAGTCACCTTCCCTAATCTGGGTTATCTTCGATTTCTCCTGTCTCCCTCTTGTTTGTACATTGCTATTTTTCCTGTGGACTCTTCCATTCAGACTGTGAGGTCCTGGAGAGCAGGGACTGTCTTTTGCTTTTCTTTGTATCCCCAGCACTCAGCACAATGCCTGATACCCAGTTGGCACTTAATGAATGTTTCTTGATTTGACTTTAGGTGACAAGTCTTCAGACATATCTGCAAGCAATGATCATGTCACTGTTACTCTCCAGTCCAGTCCAGATTGGTTCCTTCAACTGATCCCTGGATAACATGGTTTTCAGGTCTCTCATTGTCCTGGTAACATTTTGGCTTGTCAATGTCCTTCCTGAGATGTAGTAACCAGAAATGAGTACAATACTTCAGGCAGTGGTCAGCAAAATTACCACTTATCTCAACTCCCTCACTAGAGATACCAGATTGCTGTTAATCATTCTAATACCTCAGTCTCTCAGCCTGTCCTGTTCCCCAGGAGGGACCTTTAAAGGACAATGGACAGGGAATTAAGGCTTTGAGGTTCCTAGTTTCCTGGCTCTGCCAGGTCTCTCTGCAAGTCTCTCTCTCCCTCTCTGTCTCTCCTTCTCTTCTCTTCTCTTCTCTTCTCTTCTCTTCTC